>NC_054593.1:497965-500465 GCF_017654505.1 Polyodon spathula
CCCGGAGCATAGCCCGGTGTCCGGGGGAACAGTCAACCCCAACCGTGAACAACTGCACCAAACACGGCTACAGTGTGTTGCCTGGGTCAGTCCCTGGGCAGAGAACCGGAGCCCTTGCAAGCAGGAAGCTAGCCGGGGATCCCGGAGCATAGCCCAGGGTCCGGGGGAACTGTCAACCCCATCCGTGAACAACTGCATCAAACACGGCTACAGTGTGTTGCCTGGGAGAGCAGTTCTGTGTGTGTGGAGAGCAGCTCTGTGTGTGCATGTGCTTGTGTATGTGGAGAGCAGCTGTGTGTGAGTGTGTGTGTGGAGAACAGCTCTGTGTGTGTGTGTGTGTGTGTGTGAAAAGTAGCTCTTTGTGTATGTTTGTGGATAGCAGCTTTGTGTGTTTGTGTGGAGAGCATGTGTGAGTGTGAGTATGTGTGGAGAGCAGTTCTCTGTGTGTGTGTCTGTGTGGAAAGCAGCTCTGTGTATGTGTGTGGAGAGCAGCTCTTTTTGTGTGTGTGTGGAGAGAGCAGCTCTTTTTGTGTGTGTGGAGGGCAGCTCTGTGTTCTTGTGTCTGTGTAAAACAGCTGTGTCTGTGTGTGTGGAGAGCAGCTCTCTTTGTGCATCTGATTGTGTGGGTGGAGAGCAGCACTGTGTGTGTGTGTGTAGAGCAGCTGTTTGTGTATATGTGTGTGTGTGGAGAGCAGCTGTGTGTGTATGTGTGTGTTTGGAGAACAGTTCCGTGTGTTTGTGTGTGTGCTTGTGTGTCTGGAGAGCAGCTGTGTGTGTTTATGTGTGTGTGGAGAGC
Source organism: Polyodon spathula (assembly GCF_017654505.1). Classification (NCBI taxonomy): domain Eukaryota; kingdom Metazoa; phylum Chordata; class Actinopteri; order Acipenseriformes; family Polyodontidae; genus Polyodon; species Polyodon spathula. The sequence continues at coordinate 498,762 of NC_054593.1, forward strand.
AGATCTTTGTGTGTGTGGAGATCAGCTGTGTGTGTGTGTCTGTGTGAAGAGCAGCTCTGTGTGTCTGTGTGTGGAGAGCAGCTCTGTGTTTGTGTGTGTGTAGAGCAGCTGTGTGTTTGTGAAGAGCAACTCTGTATATTTGTGTGTGGAGAGCAGCTTTGTGTGTTTGTGTGTATGTGTGCATGTGTGTATGTCTGGAGAGTAGATGTGTGTTTGTGAGTGGAGAGCAGCTTTGCATGTGTGTTGACAGCAGCTTTGTCTGTGTATGTGTGTGTGGAGAGCAGTTCTGTGTTTGTGTGTGTGTGTGTGTGTGTGTGAAGAGCAGCTATGTGTGTGTGTGCGGTAAGCATCGCTTTGTGCTTGTGTGTGTGGAGAGCATCACTGTGTGTGTATGTGTGTGTAGAGCTGCTCTGTGTGTGTGTTTGTGTGGAAAGTAGCTCTGTGTGTGCAAAGCAGCTGTGTGTTTGTGTGGATGTGGAGAGCAGCTCTGTGTGTTTGTGTGTTTGTGTGTATGTGTGCATGTTTTTCTGTGGAGAGCAGCTCTTTGTGTGTATGTGTGTGTGGAGAGCAGCTTCGTGTGTGTGGTGTTTGTAGAGTGTGTGTGTGGTAGAGCAGCAGTTTTTTGTGTTTTTATGTGTGGATGTGTTTGTGTGGAGAGCAGCTGTTTGTGTGTGTGTGTGTGTGTGTGTGTGTGTGGAGATCATCTTCGTGTGTGTGTGGACAGCAGCTTCATGTGTATGTGCGTGTTTGTATGGGGAGCAGCTCTTTGTGTGTGTGTGTGGAGAGAGCAGCTTTGTGTTTGTGTGTATATGTGTGCATGTGTTTGTTTGGTGAGCAGCTGTGTGTGTGTGTGTGTAGAGAGCAGCTCTGTGTGTGTATGTGTGTGTGGAGAGCAGTTCTGTGTGTGTGTGTGTGTGTGTGTGTGTTGTGTGTGTGTGGAGAGCAGCTGTGTGTGTGTGTGTGTGGAGTGTGTGTGTGTGTGTGTGTGTGAGAGCAGCTCTGTGTGTGTGTGTGTGTGTGTTGTGTGTGTGGAGAGCAGCACTGTGTGTGTGTGTGTGTAGAGCTGCTCTGTGTGTGTTTGTGTGGAAAGTAGCTATTTGTGTCTGTGGAGAGCAGCTCTGTGTGGGTGTGGAGAGCAGCTCTGTGTGTTTGTGTGTATGTGTGTGCGTATTTGTGTGGAGTGCAGCTCTATGTGTGTGGAGAGCGGCTCTGTATTTGTGTGTGAAGAGCAGCTTTTTGTGTTTCTTTGTATGTGTGCGTGTGTATGTGTGGAGAGCAGCTGTGTGTGTGTGTGTGTATGTGGTGAGAGCAGCTTTTTGTGTGTGTGTGGAGAGAGCAGCTTTGTGTTTGTGTGTATGTGTGCGTGTGTTTGTGTGGAGAGCAGCTCTTTGTGTGTGTGTGTGTGTAGCAGCTCTGCTCTGTGTGTGTGTGTGTGTGGAGAGCAGTTCTGTGTGTGTGTGTGTGGAGAGCAGCTATGCGTGTGTGTGGTGAGCAGCTCTCTGTGTGTGTGTTTGTGTGTGTGTGTGTGTGTGTGTGTGTGTGTGTGTAGAGCTGCTGTGTGTGTTTGTGTGTGTGTGTGTGTGTGTGTGTGGAGAGCAGCTCTGTGTGTTTGTGTGTATGTGTGTGCGTATTTGTGTGGAGTGCAGCTCTATGTGTGTGGAGAGCGGCTCTGTATTTGTGTGTGAAGAGCAGCTTTTTGTGTTT
>NC_054593.1:505465-531326 GCF_017654505.1 Polyodon spathula
TAATAATAATAATAATAATAATAATAATACACACCTCCACTACACTGTATAATAATAATAATAATAATAATAATAATACATAATAATAATAATAATAATAATAATAATACACACCTCCACTACACTGTAATAATAATAATAATAATACACACCTCCACTAAATAATAATAATAATAATATAATAATAATAATAATAATAATAATAATAATAATAACTAATAATAATAATAATAATAAAATAATAATAATAATAATAATACATACCTCCACTACACTGTAATAATAATAATAATAATAATAATAATAATAATAATAATAAATAATAATATATGTAATAATATAATAATTATTCCCATAATATTATTATAATAATAATAATACAATACACACACTGATTATAATTATAATAATATTATGTGGAGGTGATGTGACATAATTATTTATTATAATATATGTGATCCACTACACTACACTGTAATAATAATAATAATAATAATAATAATAATAATAATAATAATAATAATACACACCCCAGGTGATGTGATACACTTAATACACGTAATAATAATAATAATAATAATAATAATAATAATAATAATACACTAATAATAATAATAATAATAATAATAATAATAATAATAAATAATAATAATAATAATAATAATAATATAAACTGTAATAATAATAAATAATAATAATATAATAATAATAATAATAATAATAATACACCTAAATAATAATAATAATAATAATAATAATAATAATAATAATAATAATAAATACACACCTCCACTACACTGTAATAATAAATATAATAATACACACCTCCACTACACTGTAATAATAATAATAATAATAATAATAATAATAATAATAATAATACACACCTCCGCTACACTGTAATAATAATAATAATAATAATAATAATAATAATAATAATAATAATAATAATACACACACTTCCACTACACTGGTGAAATAACAATGACTCTACTTGTATTATTACCGCTATTTTGTTTTTATCGGGAGAAAAAATGCGTCTAATTCAAGCTATATTTATTTAAACGTTGTAAAGTCTCGCCGCTGTAATATCTCTGTGTTGTTTGTTGCTGGAACTTTTTCCCGTTGGTTGTAGTCCAATAATCCAATGGTTTGGAATGCCTATCAGCCAATCAGGACGCAGATAGCTGCCAACCCATTTTATATACATAAAAAAAAACTTTGATTACTGAAGTGGCATGCCCAGATTAAGCACTAATTAATACCTTTGTAATCCATTTATCTCTTATTTTGTTATCTGCTGCTTAAAAGAGGAACTGTAGCCTGAGACAACTGATTATATTGAGAGAACTGATTATCCATTTCAGTAAAAAATAAAGTTCACCTTCCTTCTCCATTGTGTTTATAGGGAAAAAACATGGCTTCCAAGTCTCCTGCTCTGCTCCTGCTCTGCTCTGCTCTGCTCCTGGCTGTCATGTGTGCAGCATCAGTGTCAGCTGAGACACCATATGATAAATTCTTAAGGCAACATTACTATAATGGAGGTATGAGTGTCCAGATGTGTGATTCAGTGATGACAAGGAGATCTTTGGTCAATCCCTGCAAACAGACAAACAGTTTTATTATTAATGCCATAAAAAATGATATAATTGCAGTCTGTAAGGAAGCGGGAAAGCCGTATATAACCAGAGATGGCAGAAATTTGCGCATAAGCTCAAAACCATTTACTGTGGTAACATGTAACCGGAAAGGGGGTTCTAATAAACCCCCTTGCAATTACAGGGGAAACAGGAGCACCAGAAATATTGTCATTGACTGTGTTAATGATCTCCCTGTGCACTATGAAGAGGGTATAATTGCAGCATAGCAACATAGCTCCCCTCGCTTCTGCTTCTAGCTAATCAGTAATACCATCTCACTTCCGAAAACACCCAACAAGCTGTGAAACAAACTAAATACACAACAGGAACTACAAGCAAGTGTTAAAGTCACAAAGTCTGAACATACTGGCAATATCTTGAATACACTGGTGAATATACAGAGTTCCAATTTCCTTTATGTTGAGAAAATGTATGAGCCCATGAATAGTAGTTGATCAGTTATGGGGGGGTGGGGGGGGTGGGGGTCCTTTTTGATTACCACCTTTTATCTCATATTTTATTTAATAGTGAATAAATTAATCATATTAAGTCAACTTACGAACCTGGCAAGTAAATAAAGGTATTTCAAGTTATTTAATGCTAAAGAAAAGTTAGTTTTTTTCTTTTTTTCTGCTTTAACTGTTTTTGTCTCATTTACTGTCAAGGTGTATTCCTGTAATCATGCTCCCCATTTGCTGTACCGTACTGTGTAATTAATTCACTGCCTTGTCTGATTTTATTTCACTGATTTTTTCTTATTTCAATTGGTTTGTGATGTTGTTGTTCACTAGATAACTTGTTGTTCATTATTGGACTATCTGACCTGTCTACAGTTACCTATTCATATACAAAATGCCATTATCATCATTTGTTTTATAAATTGTAAGTCACCTTAGATAAAGGCGTCAGCCAAATTCCTAAATGATCTGTATTTCTTTGTATGGAAAATGCAGTAATTCAACAAAGATGATGAATTGATGGATGCATACAATTGCACTGTTCAGTTATTCTAAGTGATGCCAGCTGTTCTGTTTCTGTTAAATAATGCCTCCTGATTGGGCGGAGGAGCTGTTGTGTGGAGGAAGTGGGTGTGGTTGTAAGCAATGCCAAAGTGTCTCTAATGTGATGCGCGTCACAAGAGAATCTGCCATGTAATACAAAAATTGTGTATGGGATTAAATGAATAATCACAATATGCAATGTGCTTGTCTTTGTCAATCCTCTACTGAAATAAAGCATTCAAATGCCTGCTCTTCCTGTCTCTATTTTTCTTTCTGTTTTTTACTGCAGATTTCCTGCAGTCATTATGGAATGCCCATATAGATGGGGCAATAGATCCTATCCCACTCCAGTATTTGAATGGGGTTGGAGAACTCAAATTGAAAGAGTAAATCCAGTTTTTTGTTTTCCCAGACAGTGGTGGTGTATTATACACAAGACTGACAACCCAGTGTGGAAAAACTGAAAGGGAGGGCAGGATAATGCAACTCAAATGAAGGTGAAAAGGTTTTTTAAAAGAATTTACTCCAGGAGAGCTAATATGGCAACTGTAAATTGTGGAATTGTAAGTCAAAAGAGTTACAAGGAAAGTGCAAAATAAGAAGAAATCCGACAAAAAAAAAAGAAATAGCAAACTTCTCTCAGTGTCTGTGGACATGGCAAAGTAGGGTACTTGTATTCAACTCTGTGCCATTTACATTTAACTATTCTTCGATTGACATATTTAAAAGGCAAATTTTTACTTTAAAACAGCAGTTTATTTCTAGCTTTGATTTTGTGATGCGGATACAAACATTGCTATCATATATTTCACACTGGTGAGGGTCTGACAGGGGGGTTGTTTTATTTCTCTGGTGAGGGTCTGACAGGGGGGTTGTTTTATTTCTCTGGTGAGGGTCTGACAGGGGGGTTGTTTTATTTCTCTGGTGAGGGTCTGACAGGGGGGTTGTTTTATTTCTCTGGTGAGGGTCTGACAGGGGGGTTGTTTTATTTCTCTGGTGAGGGTCTGACAGGGGGGTTGTTTTATTTCTCTGGTGAGGGTCTGACAGGGGGGTTGTTTTATTTCTCTGGTGAGGGTCTGACAGGGGGGTTGTTTTATTTCTCTGGTGAGGGTCTGACAGGGGGGTTGTTTTATTTCTCTGGTGAGGGTCTGACAGGGGGGTTGTTTTATTTCTCTGGTGAGGGTCTGACAGGGGGGTTGTTTTATTTCTCTGGTGAGGGTCTGACAGGGGGGTTGTTTTATTTCTCTGGTGAGGGTCTGACAGACAGGGGGTTGTTTTATTTCTCTGGTGAGGGTCTGACAGGGGGGTTGTTTTATTTCTCTGGTGAGGGTCTGACAGGGGGGTGTTTTATTTCTCTGTGTGAGGGTCTGACAGGGGGGTTGTTTTATTGTGGGGGCGGGGGGGGGGGGGGGGGGGGTTGCTTTGTATTATTAAACACCCATTGAGTTGTTCACGCAAGCTTCTGTTCTAACACAATGACAGTGTATTTATTTTTGTCTCCTTTGCTGCCAAGACAATGAGGGTCTACAAAACCCCGGTGTAAACAATCCTAGTGGCTCCGGTTGGTAGCCCCTTTTAACGTTGACCCAGACACAAGATTTGATGTGTTTTAGTAGCACTTTTCTGCTGTTATTATTTACAGAAATGAAGAACCAAATTTAAAAAAAAAAAAAACACCTAACTCAACTTCAGAGTGCTAACTAAAACTGTGATGCAGGTCCCTGACTAACATGCAGGACAGCTAGGCTGTTTTCCTGCCAAACAAAACACACCTTTATACAAACAAATTAACGAAAGCCCAAAAACACACAGTACCTTTTTCACACGCTTGTGCACACTCCCAAGTGGGCTCTCCACACAGCAGCCCTGAAGAAACTGGCTGCACCTCTTAAATACCTTGCACCTGGCTCTAATTTACAATGACCTCCAGGTGCAGGGGATAATTAACAATAAAACAATTAACAATCCAATTAAATTAATCAACAAATGTGCATTTGCACATTTTTATTTTTAGCAGGAAAAATCCACCCTCTCCCTGCTACCTTTAGAGCACAAATAAATACAAGAGGATTCAGGACCAAGAGGATTCAATTTTACAACAAAGAGATATAGTGACATGTGTGGAAAGCAGCAAGTTTAACGTATTTCCATGATGTTTTGAATGCGAGTGACTAGGGTGAATACTAGTTTTGAGTGACCAGTACTGTAGGCCACTGTGTTGTACTGCAGTGCAGTACATTGTGCAACGCAGTATTTTGAACACAGTAGTAATAATGTAGCTACCCATAACACACAAAAATGCGACTGAGACCTCTTTTTTATCTCATTTTTTTCTCAGAGACAGAAATGAGAAGACAATAAGAAGAATTTGAGACATATTGTATGTCTCCTATTTCTCATTTTTTCTCCTGAGACAAAAACTAGTGGAAATCTCAACTCCTTATGAGTTAAATAACAGATCCCAGACAGTTCTCTTGATAATCTGTCTTGGTATCTCAGAATGAGATCACTAACAGCTCAGACAATTTTCTCCATAATCTGTGTCAAAATTGTATATTCTAATCCTCATTAATATGACATATAAATTACAATTTACTGTTACCGCCCTAACTTCTTTGATTGAGTCTCCATGCATACATATTTATTTATTTTAGTACGCTAAAGTATGTTTTTTTTCAACTACAAATGTGTTTTTCATAATGTGATTTCTCACTGGACACTGCAGCTTTAAGTTGATGTTTGTTTTGTGAAAAGATTTGAAATGACAAAACAGTGGACCTACTGCAGCAGGTTTGTATTGGTTTACACTCTTGATATTACAATTTATTGATTTTGTGTGCTCTAGCTTTGAATTTTAGCATGCCTGATTGTAGTAATCCATCTACCTATGTATTGAAAATAATAATGCAGTAATAAAGCATGTAATTTGGAAAACAGGTTTTGTTGTTTAGCCTCTGAGTTACTGGTAGCACTGGTTTGCTATAAAAATGCAGGCGGGCTTTTTTTTTAATTTATGGATTATTCTGTGTTAATTTCCACCAAAATCACAAATCCACCGTTCTGTAAACAAACGTACATTTACTTATGCATACATTTTTTTTTTTTCAGATTTTCTTTTATGTCATTTCTGCGTTCTTAGTTTCCGCCTCCATCGAGTATTTTTCTGTGTAAGCCAAATATAACGATATAATAACGTTTATTTTAAAAATAAAGCTATAGTTCATTATGTATTAAACTTACAAACATTTTGACATTACATGAAAAGCGATTATATATATATATATTGTTTTCACGTTCATGCTTTGCTTCGGCATTTCATTCTTTCCGTGTTGGCTCTCCATCTTCCTTCATATTAATATTATTAATATTGATATATTTTTGTTTTGGGGTTTTTTGTATTGTCTATTCTCCCCCTAGGTATAGAATAGAGTTTAGAGGACACGTTGCGCGCCTGGTAGGCCACGCAATTTTTTGCAGCCTCGGTCTCGCCTCCGCTAGACCCGGAGTTCAGCCTGCTGCTAGCAGCCACTCCAATAATACCACCCACGGATTGTAAGATCACACCACGTGGTTGCTGTATAACTGTAGCTACGCTACAATATAATCTGCACTTTAGTGCGGCTGCAATTCCTCTAAAATAAAAAAAGGTTTCTTTTTTCCCATACAATATACTAGGAAGACTACCGCCAACTACACTTTTCAGTTGCCCCTTTTAACAACAGGTAAGTATAGCACAACACCATTGTCATTTAGACTAGGACACTGTAGTAGCACTTAGCATCTCTGCTCTGTGGGTCAGCTGACATTTCGGCGTCTAGTGCATAGCATCTTCACGCTCAGTACACATGCTCCCGCGCACAGCGCTACGGCGTTTTCGGTGTCAGCGCCTTGGCGCTTTGGTGTAGTGCTTTGGCGCTTTGTGCTTAGTGCCTCGGCACTTGGGGCTTGGTGCACGCATCTCGACGCTCGGTGCATTGATGCCTCAATGCTTGGCGCATGCACCTCGACGCTTCGGCGTTCAATGCTCGGTGCATGACACCTCAATGCTCAGTACACGGACCTCGACGCTCGGCTCATCGATTGGTGCACGCACCTTGATGCTCGTTGACACGTGTAGCTTCGATGCTTCGGCTCTCGACACAACCCATCGACACGCGACGCTTAGGCGATCAGGGTGTCTAAAGATGTCTGGGTTTCACAGTTGCATCACCTGCCACTCAAAATTGCCGGCAAGCGACCTGCATGAGGACTGTATGGCGTGCCTGGCACCAGAGCACGCCTCTTCTGCCTTGGCAGACAGATTGTTTTGCGCATTGTGCGCTAATTTTCAGCCGCGCACTCTTCCCCAGAAGGCGAGGAAAGCAGTTGGGAGCCACTGCCCCTCCTCTGGGTTGTCTTACACCCTGTCTGTCCCACCGTCGTCTACAGCGATTCCACCTGTCACGCTGCGGCTATCCAGGAGCCCCTCTCAGCTTACAGCTGGCCAGAGATCCCCAGACCATAGACGTGCTCGGGAACGCTCTCGTAGCCCGTATATCTGACCCCGAGGCCCCTCCCCTCGCAGGGAACGCCCTTGCCAGTCATGGTCTCGCTCCGTGCCACCCCGCCATAGGGGACGCTCTCGTTCCCCTCATCGGGACAGGCATTATAGTGACAAGTCAGTCGTGGCAGAGCTCACGTCAAAGATGTCCCATTTTATGGACGTGATGATGGGTCAGCAATCGCTGCTCATGTCACTGACGAACACGGCACCACGAGCCACTGACGCACAGGTCAGCCACCACAGCCTCTCCCCGCCCTGGTCGTCCAACAACCCCAAGGGTTATGGGACTTAGATGCCATCTCAAGGGATGCTTCAGAAGGGGAGCCTCTCCTTGATGAGGACAGTGTGGAAGCTGAACTAACCTCCCAGCACTCAGAGCAAGACACTGAATTGGAGGTGCTGGACACCAATGATCCCTTGTGGTCACTGGTGGAGCGAGCAACTCGCCACCTGGGGACTGAGTGGCCAGCCGTAGAATTACCTCGGCGGTCACTGTTTGAGTCACCGTATGTACAGTCTCCGCAGCCCAGGATGCTCCCAGCCTTCCCGGACTTTATTAAGGAGGTGCAATCCACCTTCTTCAACGGCAACTTTGCGGAAAGCTTCCATGTTTGCCATGCAGGGAGCGAGTGAGGCTGGACTGGCATCCTTTCCACCAGTTGATGCTGCCTTTGCAGCCCTGGTTAGAACGTCGATGCTCGGGCCTAACTAAAGAACTTGCATGTCCTAGCAGACAGTGCAGGACCACGGAGGTTCATTTAAAGAAAGGTTATTCAGCGGCTACAGACAGTTAGGTTGTCCAACGTGGCCAGCCTCCTTTCAGTTTACCAGGCGTCGCTGGTGAAAGATCTCCCGGAGCACCGATCGGTGTCTCTGAGGGACGGAATTGGCGTTGGTCGCTCAACTCCTAGTCAAGATAGCCCAGTTCAATGCACAGGCTCAAGGCAGGAGTATTGCATCCCTGGTAGTCGCCAGAAGGCAGCTCTGGCTCTCGCAGGTGAGAGTTCAAGAGCCTGACAAGGCCGCATTATTAGATGCTCCTATTACACCGGGGCCCTTCCAGCCTAAGCACCAACAGGAGCATCAGTGATGTAGAACACCACCACAGCACCTACTGCGGCCGAGGGGTGCTAAGACACCTCCTTCAGCTACAGCAGCACGCGGTCAGCCTCCATTTGCAGGACCGCAGCGCGGAGGGTGGCGCCCGAAGGGAGGTGGCAGACCACGCCCCTGTGGTTCTGGTCAGCCTCCTCATGAACGAGCGCAGCCAAAACAGCCCTGAAATCTTCAGGCAGCTGTTAACCCACCCCTATACTCTCCCACAGCTCCAGTTCTGGCAACAATGCACCAACAACATCTGGGTGCGCAAGACTATATCCACCGGGTACACCCTTCAGTTTCGGTTAAAGCCTCCCCCTTCAGGGGGGTGGTCGTAACTGCTTTGAAGGACTCGGTTCAGTTCTCAGCTCTGAATGTGGAGATACATGCATTGCTCAGGAAGTGTGCCATTCAACAAGTAGACCCTGCTCTGTTCGACCGGTGGTTCTATTCCAAATACTTCCTACTGCCCATGAAGGACGGCGGGTTCCGTCCTATTTTAGATCTGTGAGTACTGCACAAATACCTGCGGGTGTTATCGTTCAGGATGCTTATGCACAGGCACATCATCCTGTCAGTCCGACACGGCAACTGGTTCACCACCGTGGACCTGACAGATGCGTACTTTCACGTCCCCATCTGCCCGGGTCACAGGAAGTATCTGCGCTTCGCATTTCAGAGCAGGGTGTACGAGTTTTATGTCCACCCATTCGGCCTGTCATTAGCTCCTCAAACCTTTTCGAAGTGTATGGACGCTATTCTACCTCCTTTGCGGGCTCAAGGCGTCCGACTGCTGAACTATCTAGACGACTGGCTCGTCTGCACGCAGTCGAAGGAGCAGCTGGCACAGCGCACAGTGATGGTTACAAACCATCTTCAGCGGCTGGGTCTGAAGGTCAATTCAGAGAAGAGCAGCCTCTTGCCAAGCCAACAGACCGAGTTCGTGGGGTTGCATCTGGACTCAGTGTCCATGGAAGCGACCCTGTCGACACAAAGAGTTGCCTCGCTGGAACGGTGTCTCTCCCTGTTCAGGTTGAGAGAAACAATCAGCATGGAGCTGTGTCAGCGCATGCTAGGGCTGATGGCTGCCGCCTCACAAGCCCTTCCCTTGGACTTATTACACCAGAGACCTCTACAGGCCTGGTTCAATGCCTTCGCATTGCATCCGCGGAGAGACAAACACCGCACGTTGACAGTATCCCAAACCTTCTGGGGAGCACGGTGCTGGTGGAAAGTTCCATCAAACATCCGCCAGGGCGTACGCTTGGGTCTTATCTTCCAGAGGGAGGTAATTACGACCGACGCTTCCAACCAAGATTGGGGAGCAGTCTAGAATGGCTCAGGGACCCTCAGAGTGTGGTCAGGACCCTGGAGGTCAGCCCACATCAACGCTCTGGAGCTCAAAGCAGTCCCTTCGACACTTCTTGCCGGTGCTTCTAGGCAAACACGTGTTGGTGCGGTCAGACAACACCACGGTTGTGACGTATATCAACCGCCAGGGCGGCCTACAGTCCCCTCGCCTTCACCGGATGATAGCATGACTGTTGCTATGGGCACAGCCGCTTTGACCTCTCTGCACGCGGTTCACCTACCGGGCAGAGTCAATTATGCAGAGGATCTCCTATCCAGAGGAAGCCCTCTTGCAGGGGAATGGCACCTCCACCCACCGGTGGTAGAGCGCATCTGGGAATGGTTCGGCATAGCGCAAGTATGTCTCTTCGCTTCATGAGAGACCACGCATTGCCCTCTATGGTTCTCGGTGAGGGACCTCGACAGCCCCCTAGGAGTCAATGCACTGGCTCACGAATGGCTGCCAGGGCTCCTATATGTGTTTCCACCGATTCCGATGCTCCCCGCCCTCTTAGAGGTCAGGGTAGAGCAAGCGACAGTGATTCTGATCGGTCCTCAGTGGCCTCGAGAGAATATGGTTTCAGAGCGTGGTGCAGTTACTGCACGGTCAACCGCGGGAGCTTCCCCTGCGAGGAGACCTATTGTCCCAGGCAGAAGGACAGCTTTGGCACCCGAACCCCAAGCTCATGCAGCTATGGGCTTGATCCCTGAACGGGAACGCCTGTCAGCCTTAGGGCTTTCGACAGCGGTGATTTCGACCATTCAGAGTGCTAGGGCGCCTCTACTAGGTCGCAGTACACATACAAATGGCAGTTGTTCCAAGATTGGTGTCTGGCTGGGGGCCATGACCCAATCTCCTGTCCTATGGCAGTGATATTACAGTTTCTGCAGAAACTGTTAGATGAAGGGAAGTCTCCCTCTACACTTAAAGTGTATTTAGCCGCCATATCAGCTTGCCATGTACGCATTGACGGATTATCACCAGGTTGCCATTTTCTGGCATCACAGTTCCTTAAAGGCGCAAGACATTTGCGGCCTCCCAGGACGACCACTTTACCATCATGGAGCCTTGACGTGGTGCTAGAAGCCCTTACCAAGGCACCGTTCGAGCCTCTCCACACAGTGGATATGAAGCTTGTGTCTATAAAAACCACGTTTCTGCTGTCAGTGGTGTCAGCCAAACGCATCAGCGAGTTACATGCATTGTCAGTGCATCCGTCATGTACTTGTTTCACAGGAGACGGTTCTAAGGTCTCCATGCACCCAAATCCAGCCTTTTTACCAAAGGTCATATCCCCATTCCACATGAACCAACCAGTCGAGTTGATGGCGTTCCATCCTCCTCCTTTTTCTTCCCCAGAGGAAGAACGGTTACACATGCTCTGCCCCGTGCGGGCATTGAGGTGTTATATTGCCCGTACAACGACTGTGAGGCAAACAGAACAATTGTTCATATGCCATGGTTCTAAGACTTTCGGTCAGACGTTATCTAAACAGCGCCTTTCCCATTGAGAAGTGGATAGTGGATGTTATTAAATTAGCTTATGAATCTGCAGGCCTTCCACCACCAGGGCAGTTGAAGGCGCATTCCACTAGGGGTATGGCAACGTCCTGGGCCCTCTCTAGAGGGGTGCCGGTGTCTGACATTTGCACGGCAGCCAGTTGGGCTACACTGCATACTTTCATGAGGTTTTACCAGTTAAACGTACTGGATTCCTCTGCCCCATTATTTGGAGCATCTGTACTACAGTCTGCCTCAGGATGCCAATATATTGCTTAATACCCCACCTAAGGACAGGTGTCATTGCGAGCATAGATGCTGAGATGCCTAGATGTATTGCCTATGCAGTTGCGTTATGACGTAAGTCTGTCCTACTGCTGAGAATCCTCCCTGGCGATGGCTTGGGTACACTGTTCCCATACCTTGATGGTTATTTTCAAATTGAAAGGGAATGATAGGTTATAGATGCAACCCCGGTTCCCTGAAAGAGAAAATAACCATCAAGCCGCGAGGTCACTCCAGAAGCCTTCACGGCCTGAAGAGCAAAAGAGGGAAGAGAGTCTCTGCGCGCTGCGTATAGTAAGCTCCCAGGGGGGCAGGTTTACATGGCAGCTCGCGCGGAGGTCTATCGGCTTTGCAATAAATCAGCCAATCCTACTGCCTGATGGCAATATCCCATAGCTTGATGGTTATTTTCTCTTTCAGGGAACCGGGGTTGCGTCCGCAACCTATCGGTATAAGGCTTGTAAATGGTTCAGTAGTTGAAGTAGCCGTCCATGTATTAAAATAAATACATCTACTCTGTCTCTTGCTTTACATAGTTCTTTATTAAACAGTTTAAGATTAGCCCTTATATTTTAGTAATAAAATAAATAAATAAATAAAGTCCTAGCTCGCTAACTTGTGTCATTTGTTGTACTCTATTGTTATGTTTGTTTGTTTGTTTGTTTGTTTGTTTGTTTTGCAGGGAGCTTCTTAAAACAAAACCGAAACTCCATTTCTAAATCAAAAACATTAGTGTACGCGTCAACTTCATTAATGGCACATTTCCTTTTGAATTCCACTTCACTTTATAATGTTGTTTGTTGTTGTTTTAATAACAGTAAGTGCTTTCAAGTGGGGCAACATTAGACAAAATAAACTTTCAAAAGAGAAGGCTGATCCAGAAATGTTTCAGAGTCACAAGGATTACTTTAACAAAAGCACTGACTCGTTTATTGCATTAGTACATGATTTTTGTTGGGGGTACATTTTTCCTTCGATTTACCAATAATATTTTAAATAACAGACTATGGGCTGAACTTTTACAAAATGTTATCAGGCAATTTGATGTCTATCAAGAAACGGACACTCGTTTTCAATAACTATTAACACTTGTATACACACTGAAGCCCCGTGTGTGAGACTGCTGACTGGTACTCAACACTTTCTTTTGTTTAGTGATGAGGGAGGTGATTAAATCCCTTGCTGCTAGGAAAGGGGCGTGGCATCAAACAGGCCAGTTTTTGGCATTCTGTAAAACAATCTTATTATTTATTTACGTCTTAGCAGACCCTCTTATACAGGGAGACTTACAATTGTTACAAGTGATCACAGTAGAAAGTATCGCATATAAAATATCACATTAAAGAATATCATAATACAGGTAAGAGCAGTTCTGAAAGTACAATAAGATCAAATTTAAGAGCAAAATAAAGAATACAGTAGATTATAAGAGGGAGTTTGACTAAGAGCAGTTCAAATGCACAGTACATATTTGCTAATAGGTGCTATTGTATCGTCAGAGTGGGTCATATCATTCTGTGTATGAAATGAACAAAAATTGAATTTACAGAGGGGGTCCTAAGCCAGTCTTTGTGTCTACTTGGTTTCTTTTCACAGACTCCCCCACTGACAAAGAAAGCTTTTTAAAAGAGTCATTAAGGAAATACTGAACACGGGGTGTATCTTCAGCAGCGTCTGTGTCTTTCAAAAGCCCTCCCCCACCCCCACCCCCAAAACAGCGCCAAAGTTGAGTCACATGTCATTCGTTCTGCCAGTTTGTGCCGCTGTAGTTTTTATGATAATAACATTTTTTTTAGGGGCGTGACGTCACTCAGCCCCTTTACACAATTCTTTACTAACTTTTACAAACGAGCTGATTAGAGGCTTCGTGTTTTCAAGATGGTTCAGGTGCAGCCGGGCAGACTGACTGGAGCATCATTACAGGATACCGCACTGCGCTCGGCTTTGTGTGGCGGCTGATACACAAAATAACCAATAACTGTTAATCAAATCACATGCATTGCTTTTTAATGCTAAATATGGATCTGGTATTCTAAGTATTATCTACAGTTAATAATTCAGCTATATTCATATTCAGAATGTAATACAGTATTGAGGCAGGGTCCAGTATTAGAAATCAATGTTCATTGACCATTCCCATACATTCTCTATATGTTTCCACATTGTGGTTGCAATCCACAGGCACAAGGGGCTCAGTGATGTTAACAACTAGAGCCCACAATTAACCAATATATTTAATGTAAAGAAATGGTTCATGTCTTTCTTTCTCATAGCTGCTTCTGTGTGTATACACCAGTGCTATTTATTGTGTGTAATTACCCGTCTTGTCTAAGAATGTGCAGATTATATATAAAAAGATATTTATGAGAGAGTGGCTGGCGATGAGGGCTCTCCCGTGTGATAGTTGACCGCGACGGTAAAACTACTAGACAGTTACGATTGCGCATTAATGAGCGAGTATAGAAATTACATTGGGAGAAAAGATATTCATTCACCACTATCTAGACATTTTGTAGATGCCAAACATTCAGTTTCAGATCTTAAATTCTGTGGTAAAATATTTCAAGCTGGCTGAGGTGGTAATCTCGATCAATGTGAATCCAAAGGGATCTTCTATCTCCATACGGTACAAACTGAAGGATTAAATGAAGAGCTAGGATTATCATGTTTCCTGTGATATAATGCGCAAGCATACTTGTCTTTCATAAGAGCTTACAATAAATGATAGAGCTTTGAGATGATGTCTGTTACTAGCGGATTGTTTAGAAATATACTCAATTATGTTACAACTGTTCTGTCTGAAATATATCTGTAACATTTATGTAATGCCTTTGAGGTTTTTTGATTAAGTTAATTTGCTAACAGACTGTTCTGATTTGTTTCTAATTGTGTAGAGATCACTCTGCTTGGCGTATATTTTCTTCCTGTAAGAGGAGTGTCCTTGTGATCCCATATAGAAAGCAACAAAATAGGTCGCCCTCCTTAATATAACTCGATAAAGTGTAAGAACACGCACCCCCCAGGTGATTTACTGCAGCGTCAGGCATTGCAGGTTCAGGAGTGCACTGCAGTATTTAGAAAGCGCCTCTGTGTGAGTCAGGATGGCCGAGAGGTCTAAGGCGCTGCGTTCAGGTTGCAGTCTGTCTCGGGGCGTGGGTCCGAATCCCACTTCTCACAAATCTGTTTCGTTCATTTATTTCTTAAAATAAGAATAGCAGTATAGGCTAAATAATGAAGCGAAGTCAAATGCCTTTGTTGAAACTCTGTCAGATTTGTACAAGGCAATCACACGTGGGAAAATATCAATACAATATCCTTTCTGTCAACGTTCATAATAATGAATACATCTTTATTTCAAAATACGTAGCTATTTCACTGATCTTTTCAAAACCCCCGTACACAAAAACAAAGTAGATCTTTATTTCAACTGAAAAACGGACCTGCCTCCTCATGGCTGCTGCCCCAGCACTTGGGCAGGCTGAGTCTAGCGTGAGCAGACATCACAGATAACATTCCAGTAACAAGTCCCGCAAAACATACGCGGAGGCAAGGACTAGAACCCGGGTGAATTGCTTGGAAGACACAGCTCACCACTATACCACCAACACTTCTGTACCGTGTCTCATAAATTAAGCCGGTTGGGCAGGGTCGTGTTTTCCCTCCTCGACCACAGACACATTTCAAAAGCTGTCAATACAGCTACTGGTGAGAATGGGAGCAACAGCATGTATTTAAAAAATGATCGCTCTGTTAGTGAATTGAACCCCAGTCTCCCACGTGAGAGGCAGGGATACTGACAACTATACTAACAGTGAAAATATGTCAAGTCCCCAGGTAAATTAATAGTTTATTGTTTTCACAAAATAACATCCATATATCGGTTCATTTGGTAGTGTAATCAAATCTCAATATTACTCATCAGTAATTCATACATAGACATGCTGAGGTAACTTAAGAAGCTAAAATGAAAGGCTCGATTACAGTTGAACCAAATAAATAAATAAATACATTAATAACGATATGAAATAAAAATACGTTTTAGAATCTAGCTCACGTATTTAAATTACAAAATACATGATACCGCCACTGTGCAAAACTACTGAACAAGCAATAACTAGATGCTACCCGCTCCATCAAATACATTTGACTTGCCTTTGGGCAAGTTTCTTCAAAATAATACAGTAAAGTTAATTAAAGCCTCGAACGTAGAGATTTTTATTAACGACACTGCAGCCGTACAATGCAACAGAGACCACTTTTTTGATTCTGATAATGTGAACTGAAGAACCGTCATTGATTTGGTGCACATAGATGTGATGGGATAGCAAGATGTAAATTCTCTGTCTTGCTGTCTTGCAGCTAACATAAGGAAAGATGAGGGTTTTTTTGTTTTTATAATGGTTACTGGTTATAATTTTCCCCATCGTTCAATGTGGGATTTCATTTTTCAATCCTTTTATTTGCAAATACCTCCACCAGTAAATAAACAAATTATCCTACCAGCAGTTGAACCCAGGCCACCTGGGTGAAAAACCAGGAAGCCTAACCACTAGACCATATGGAAAAATCACTGCTTTTTGTTTGCTTCCTGAAGCCAGTAGAGAATTTATTTATTTATTTTACACTGCTTCCATCAAATGGGAAATACAATTATTTGAACCTGGTTTGTTCATTTTAGACAACTCAAAAATATTTGTTTATTTTGCGATGTTTTGATTACTCCCTGTGAGTTTCGTTCTGATTTGTGCACCCTCTTTCCTGCACGGAATTGAAAAGCATAAACTTTAACTCCAATGCTTGTACCTGTGGTTCCGTAGATATAAAAATGAACATGACACCTGCCAAAACCCAGGTATAACCTGTTATTTAATCTTTCAGGGAACCGGGGTTGCGTCCGCAACCTATCGTTTTGTATAATTCATATATTTGCTTCGTTTCACTTACACAGATGTATACAGCACTATGAGACTACAAGAATACAGTTTAAGTTAATGTGAAAGAAGCCGTTCAAGGGGAGGGGACAATTTCACCCCCAGGTGATCAAGGAAGTGCAACACTGTCTGAAAACAAGGCTTGTAAACTGGTTTATTTTAACCTTGTGTAGCAACAAATATCCTGTAGCAAAATAAAAACGTGTTTCTTTCACACAGCAATATTAAAAACACTGTGTGAGGCTCCACAGCACGAGTTTGGAATCGAGGTCTCCCTCAGTCTTTTAAATGATACCAGCAAAATAAAACCAGTAAAGGAAACACAGATACACTTCATTGAAAGTATATTTAAACATTATTTCAAAGGAGGATATAAAACCAGTTCACACACAAATGTGTCTTTTTCTTTAAAGATTCTGGATTTAATATTTGAATCGGTTAATAAGTGACCAGTAGATGGCAGAATTGTTCCTTTTATTTTTTTTCAATGCAGTACACCAATCCAGGTTATTCTTGGATATCAATAACACCGCTATTAGATTTCTGTTCTGTTCTGTTTTATTTTGTATATTACAAACTCACATAATGATTCCTAATTTCATCCATTTTCTAAGGTAATATCTGCCCTTGTCCTCTAGTGTGGCAGGAATTCAATTGCACAATTGCATTGATCTTCAGCAGAAATCAGTGGATATTGTAATTTCAATATGCATGTAGGTTGTTTGAAGCATAACTGGCCCACACGTTGGCAGCAGTCTGGGACTTATCTTCAAATTATGCTCATCACCACTGCAGTAAAACTAAATAAAACACTGGGTTTATTGGACTAAACTGGGTTGATATAATGTTCTTTATATGAGAGAGAGAGAGAGAGAGAGAGAGAGAGAGAGAGAGAGAGAGAGAGAGAGAGAGAGAGAGAGAGAGAGAGAGAGAGAGAGAATTCAAAATCAGGTTCTCATCAGCTCTGGATCCAAGGAGAATCAGTAACTAACATGATACTCATCAGCTCTGTATCCAAGGAGAATCATTAACTAACAGGATTCTCATCAGCTCTGTATCCAAGGAGAATCAGTAACTAATAGGACACTCATCAGCTCTGTATCCAAGGAGAATCAGTAACTAACAGGATTCTCATCAGCTCTGTATCCAAGGAGAATCAGTAACTAACAGGACACTCATCAGCTCTGTATCCAAGGAGAATCAGTAACTAACAGGACACTCATCAGCTCAGTATCCAAGGAGAATCAATAACTAACAGGACACTCATCAGCTCTGTATCCAAGGAGAATCAGTAACTAACAGGACACTCATCAGCTCTGTATCCAAGGAGAATCAGTAACTAACAGGACACTCATCAGCTCTGTATCCAAGGAGAATCAGTAACTAACAGGACACTCATCAGCTCTGTATCCAAGGAGAATCAGTAACTAACAGGATTCTCATCAGCTCTCTATCTAAGGAGAATCAGTAACTAACATGATACTCATCAGCTCTGTATCCAAGGAGAATCAGTAACTAACAGGATACTCATCAGCTCTGTATCCAAGGAGAATCAGTAACTAACAGGATACTATTCGGTCACTAGAAATACTCAGTGAAGAACAGGGCTGTGTCATTTTTGAAAAAAAAAACAAATCTTGTTCAAGGAACTACATGCTAGAAAAAATCTACTTGCCCCCTCCCTGTCGCACAAAACACACAAACAAGCAGAATATAACTTGCAGGGTGTTGGTTTCATTTAAAAGTGAACGCAATCAATCAATAGTGATTAGCTGTAGACACCCGTATCCAGGTAACTTACAATCGTTACAAAATCTCACATTACAGATGAGGGATGTTCAATACAATAAAGTCAGTATTAGATAGCATAAATTAAATCAATTCTATTAGTAACACGTTTCTCAGTGAAAAATATATATAATAATATATATAAAATACAGCAACGACCAAAATATCAACACGTTTTTATTACTCAGACTACTTCAATAAGGGCATTCACGTTCCTTTTTTCATAGTATGTAGGCTGCGTTTCTTTGGGTCGCTTTATCAGCCAGTATCCAAACACGTTTTCTTTTCCTTAAATCCAAAGCTAGAACACTTCCTTTTGAATTCCACTTCACTTTATACTGTTGGTTGTTGTTGTTTTAAGAACAGTAAGTGCTTTCAAGTGGGGCAACATTAGACAAAATAAACTTTCAAAAGATAAGGCTGATCCAGAAATGTTTCAGAGTCACAAGGATTACTTTAACAAAAGCACTGACTCGTTTACTGCATTAGTACATGATTTTTGCTGGGATGCGTCCTGGTTGTTTTTTACTTCGATAACCGATTAAATAACTGATTGTGGGCTGAACTTTTACACAACATTATCAGGCTATTTGATGTCTATCAAGTAACAAACAGTGAAGCCCTGTGTGTGAGACTGCTTGCTGACTGGTACTCGACACTCTTTTGTTTAGTGATGCGGGAGGTGATTAAATCCCTTGCTGCTAGGAAAGGGGCGTGTCAGCAAACAGGCCAGTTTTGGGCATTCTGTAAAACAATCTTATTATTTATTTACGTCTTAGCAGATTGTCTTATCAAGGGCGACTTGCAATTGTTACAAGTGATCACAGTACAAAGAATCACATTGCAAAATATCACATTATAGAATATCATATTACAGGTAAGAACAGTTCTGTAAGTACAATAAGATCAAATTTAAGAGCAAGATAAAGAATACAGTAGACTATAAGTAAGAGCGAGTTTGACTAAGAGCAGTTCAAATGCACAGTACATATTTGCTTAGATGTGCTATTGTATTGTCAGAGTGGCTCGTATCATTCTGTGTATGAAATGAACAGAAATTGAATTTACAGAGGGGGTCCTAAGCCAGTTTCTGCGTCTACTTGGTTTCTTTTCACAAACTCCCCCACTGACAAAGAATGCTTTTAAAAAGAGTCATAAACTAAATACTGAACACGGGGTGTATCTTCAGCAGCGCTGATTAAATCCTGTGCGCCAGTCCGTGTCTTTCAAAAGCTCCTTCAAGTTGCCCCCCTTCCCCCCCAAACAGCACAATGTTGAGTCACTTGTCATTCATTCTGCCAGTTTGTGCCGGTATAGTTTTTAAGATATTAACAATTATTTCTGGGGGGGAATGACGTCACTCAGCCCCCTTACAGTAATGGGATTGATCCAACCTTCTACCTCATTCGATTGTGCCACTTTGTGCCATAGTCAACTACTACTCTTAATTATAACTCTTCACTGTATCTTGTTCTTGATTTTACTCATATAGATATCCATATTCATGTTTTTGGTAACTGCTCTTATTTGAAATGGTTCTTGTCAATTCACTGTATTCACTACTTGCTCTCAATGGAATTTGCTCTTATAATCAGATATTGTCACTAGAAGTTTATCTGCTTTTAGTGGAAATCACTCTCAAATGCAATTATTTACAGGGTGTGCTTTTATCCTCTTATTTGAATTTGCTCCTATGTAATACTGACTTTATTTTAATGTGATATTTTGTAACAACTAAGTCACCTGGATAAGGGTGTCTGTTAAGAAATAAAATAATAATAATAATAATAATAATAATAATAATAATAATAATAATAATAATAATAATAATAATAATAATAGACCCCCCCTGCTAATCACTATTGATTGATTGTGTTCATTGTTAAATGAAACAAACACCCTGCAAGTTATATTCTATTTGTTTTTGTTTGTTTTGTGCGACAGGGAGGGGGCAAGTAGATTTTTTCTAGCATGTTGTTCCTTGAACAAGATTTATTTTTTTTCCAAAAATGACACACCCCTGTTCTTCAATGAGAATTTCTAGTGACCGAATAGTATCCTGTTAGTTATTGGTTCTCCTTGGATACAGAGCTGGTGAGTATCCTGTTAGTTACTGATTCTCCTTGGATACAGAGCTGATGACTGATATAAACAGCTGTAAGTCTGGTGTCTTGCATATCCTATTGCTTTACAATAGTACCCGGTTGTCTGAGTTTGTGATGAATTGGTGCTCTTGTTATCCCTTTCAAATACGGGCGCTACTGTAGAGTGAAACTGCGGGTCAGCTGAGTGGAGGGGGCAGGGAAGCGCAACGACTTTTGCCGCCCTAGACAAGCAAAATGATTTATTAATTATAAATGGAACATTTGCATGCAAAAAGAGTGTTAGCTGTCAGTGTTACACCATTATTGAGACAAACAGTATTTTGAAAGATGAAGTCACCCAGCTGAAAATTCTCCAAACTTTATTATATTATGAAACACCATCAGCCATGTAAACAATCCAAGTGAGGGGCTGCAGTCACGGCAGGGTACATACTGTCGGTATTTTGCAATCACAGAGTGTTCTTATACCTTCAGCCACAGGAATTAGAAAGATATCATTCATGATGTGCCAGGTACTTGGAATTTGTGACCTCTCTACTGTGCATCACCAGTGAGCAAGGACACTTTGACCTGATTTCACCAAGCTATTTTTTCCTTTTAAGAAAACGTACTTACCGGTACATGTTATTAAGAAAAAATACATTTTCAAGAGTTTGTTACAAAATACAGTACTAATATTAATTATATACAGTGTTTCTATGTTCACATATATATATATATATATATATATATATATATATATATATATATATATATATATATATATATATATATATATATATATATATATGTTTAGCATCATTTGTTAAATAGACTCACAATTAAAACAATGTATGTGACATATTTGGTATAAGAGCATCATAACTTTGTACAAGAATTTAAAAAAAAGAAACTTGTTCTACGAAGCGTCGGTAACTAGAATCTGTAAATTTCCTGTAAAATCAGCTTCAGCGAGTGACGGCTGCATGGTTAAGCTAAGCCATGGAGACTTCTGTTCAGTTTTCAAGTTGCCTAAAATTACAGGTAGATGGATGCTGTTTGCAATTGTACTTTTAAATGTGTTATAAATGATGATGTTTCCATGATTTCATATTAGTTCAGTAAATAATAAATGTAGCATAATGCATTCTGTTAACAGTAAAGCATATTTTATGTAAGGACTGGGAATCCAACCTGCTTAAACTGTCGCACAGCGCAGTCTGTCGAAAAAGTCGCACAGCGCCTCCCACGATTTCATATGCATTTTAAAGAGAGACAGATTATTGGAATTGTCAACCGGTGAGAAAACTGCCTGTGATTAAATTTGGCAGAGAAGTTGCATGCTCTGTACGAGGTATTTCGGTGAAAAGATAAATAAAAACAGATCATCTCTGATTTGTAAGGTTTTCAAAGTTCAGTCCGGTCACTGCCGTGTCTCTGGTTAAAACGATGACTGCGCTTTAGTTGTTTTTCTTGTGCTGGTAATTCAATGAAACCACAGCCGTAGCAGCGTGGCGCAGTGGAAGCGTGCTGGGCTCATAACCTAGAGGTTGATGGATTGAAACCATCCTCTGCTAGCTTGTTTTTTCTTCTCTTGGAAAAGTATTTCAAACAAAACAAACAAAAAAAGATTAACTGATGGCAAGACATTGTACTTATATTCACAGTCAAGGATATACTGAAATATAGACGGTTACTGGACACATTCAATTCCTCAATTGAGCTGTAAAACGTTGTTCAGTTTTCTCCCAAGTTATATTCTTTACAAATTACTTTTTTGTTTCCTTTGTGCCCAGAAAGACGAAAAGGGAAACCCACTGGAAACAGGTAAATACTGCCATCTGCTGCATGTGAGGCAGCGCTTGAACGTTCTTAAAAAAATGGAGCTCTAAAACGTTTACTTTGCAAGTCAATCAACAACTGCAATTCTCAATAGAGGTTAATCCGTGCGCTAATTAAAATGAGTGATTGCTTCGTTCACATGTTAAAATGCTGTTTTCAGGATTCCCGTATATTCTGAAGATGCACAATATCATATGGCAATGAAACGACAGTAAAATAACTGCTTTCTTCCCTCGGTCGTGTACTGTCCTGTTAACTAGTATCCATATGAAAGTTCCCCAGTCACCTAAAGGATAAGTCACTGGCTTCCTGAAACAGGGATCACGGTTTCGAGTCAATGTTATATTAAAAATGAGCAATATTTGTATTTGTTCTTTGTCTGCGATATGCTTATAGATGTTGACACTGTGCACAGCGTGATCGTGGCCGTGGATTTGAAAGCGTCTGGGTATCCCTGCGCAGGTACAAATGCTGCAGACTACGTGCCCCTTTGTATTATATCTTTGTTTTTAATTCTTAAATGTCTGTTAAGCTTAAAGGTCTAAAATATTACTTGCTGTAATTTACATTTCTTCAAAACTAGTATCTGTGTAGCTATTTGCAATATCTCATGCATGGAAGGGTTGATATGACTTTATTACTCAACTATGTCATTGAAGACTGGCCAACATTTACTTAGGAGTCAATCAATAGCAATACAATCCATTTCTGTTTGATGGCTGCAATCAATACATTGTGTAGGATAAACTGTATAAATAAATGCGCAGACGGATTCAAATCCAAACACTTTAAAATAAGAGAGCGTGGAATAGAAACAAAGAGGGCTTTGACCCCGACGTGATTTGAACACGTAACCTTCTGATCTGGAGTCAGACGCGCTACCGTTGCGCCACGAGGTCCCGGTGCAGGGAGGATTGTTATGCAATGCTACACTGCACAGCAAGCGTGCCAAACACATGCTATCAACGCTGCTAATAGGAAAACACTCGGCATCACCAGGTTCAAGGGAAACAGCCTACTAAAAGTATGTTTTAGCCAGCAGTGCTATGAAGTTGTCAGAAGTGTGTTGATTCTTTGCTTTAAAAGTAACAATGTGATTTGCTTTTAGAAAGATCTTTATTGCTCATCAGTATATCAGCAACGGGGAGAAACTGGCAGTATTGAGTGACACAGAAGACTTATACTCTTAGGGCGTCTCCATTGAACGCGCACTGGCACATGGGCTTTGCTCATTTAATGACGTGGCAGAATGCAATAATGCATTGCCTGAATGTACCAGCAACAGAAATAAATGTGTATGTATTTACCTGTGAATAAATAATCCTGCATATACGATGGGAGCAGGCACCTTAGATCATTAATATAACGATCAGCCAACACCAAGGGACTTTGTCTTGAGCAGGGACTAATATAATTTAAAAACGAGCTCAAATGGTTCCACTGGGGATCGAACCCAGGACCTTCTGCGTGTAAAGCAGACGTGATAACCACTACACTATGGAACCTACACAGGTCAGTTCAATAATCTACATTATTGTCTACATGTAACATCTCAATGTTAATCAGACCCTTCGGCATTGTCTTCAAGAATTAAACTTGCCAGCCCAACACAGGCTAACATTTATTCAATCGACAAATCATGTATTTTTTTTTCTTTTTTTTCTATAGCTCGCCCCATATACATAGTAAAATGTGTAAAGGTGCTTTGCAAAATTTACGTAAAAACAAGAGAGTATCTAAGTATAGCTACACAGATTGCATTATTGTTTATGAAAATAGATTATTTGTTGAAAGCTTTGAAAAATACTCTGAATCAAAACTTGTACTATTTAATGTATTAACTTTATTTAATATTGCAAATAACAGATCACTGAGAAGACAAATAAATAAATAAAGACACACACATATATATATATATATATATATATATATATATATATATATATATATATAATATATATATCCCTAATTGTTAAACATTTCCAATGATCAGTTTGAAATGTGTTTATGGAAACATGCAACTTAACGATTGCTTTGTCTATTGCCCTTTAAACATACATTGCCGAGTCGCGCACTAGCAACACTGTAGCAGAAGACGGTCTCAGTTACAGCACAGGCGAATGCAAGCAAACTGCTTTTGTTGCGTAGTGGTTATGACGTTCGCCTACACGAGAATGGTCCTCTTTTCGAAACCACGTGGAAACATGGCGTTGTGTTTCGTGGCGGTTTACTCTGGGAGAGAAGCAGCGGTCTGTCGAAAAAGTCGCACAGCGCCTCCCACGATTTCATATGCATTTTAAAGAGAGACAGATTATTGGAATTGTCAACCGGTGAGAAAACTGCCTGTGATTAAATTTGGCAGAGAAGTTGCATGCTCTGTACGAGGTATTTCGGTGAAAAGATAAATAAAAACAGATCATCTCTGATTTGTAAGGTTTTCAAAGTTCAGTCCGGTCACTGCCGTGTCGCTGGTTAAAACGATGACTGCGCTTTAGTTGTTTTTCTTGTGCTGGTAATTCAATGAAACCACAGCCGTAGCAACGTGGCGCAGTGGAAGCGTGCTGGGCTCATAACCTAGGTGTTGATGGATTGAAACCATCCTCTGCTAGCTTGTTTTTCTTCTCTTGGAAAAGTATTTCAAGCAAAACAAACAAAAAAAGATTGACTGATGGCAAGACATTGTACTTATATTCACAGTCAAGGATATACTGAAATATAGACGGTTACTGGACACATTCAATTCCTCAATTGAGCTGTAAAACGTTGTTCAGTTTTCTCCCAAGTTATATTCTTTACAAATTACTTTTTTGTTTCCTTTGTGCCCAGAAAGACGAAAAGGGAAACCCACTGGAAACAGGTAAATACTGCCATCTGCTGCATGTGAGGCAGCGCTTGAACGTTCTTAAAAAAATGGAGCTCTAAAACGTTTACTTTGCAAGTCAATCAACAACTGCAATTCTCAATAGAGGTTAATCCGTGTGCTAATTAAAATGAGTGATTGCTTCGTTCACATGTTAAAATGCTGTTTTCAGGATTCCCGTATATTCTGAAGATGCACAATATCATATGGCAATGAAACGACAGTAAAATAACTGCTTTCTTCCCTCGGTCGTGTACTGTCCTGTTAACTAGTATCCATATGAAAGTTCCCCAGTCACCTAAAGGATAAGTCACTGGCTTCCTGAAACAGGGATCACGGTTTCGAGTCAATGTTATATTAAAAATGAGCAATATTTGTATTTGTTCTTTGTCTGCGATATGCTTATAGATGTTGACACTGTGCACAGCGTGATCGTGGCCGTGGATTTGAAAGCGTCTGGGTATCCCTGCGCAGGTACAAATGCTGCAGACTACGTGCCCCTTTGTATTATATCTTTGTTTTTAATTCTTAAATGTCTGTTAAGCTTAAAGGTCTAAAATATTACTTGCTGTAATTTACATTTCTTCAAAACTAGTATCTGTGTAGCTATTTGCAATATCTCATGCATGGAAGGGTTGATATGACTTTATTACTCAACTATGTCATTGAAGACTGGCCAACATTTACTTAGGAGTCACTTTCATTTGTTGTGCAGCGAAAAATGAACCCTACCAATCAATAGCAATACAATACATTTCTGTTTGATGGCTGCAATCAATACATTGTGTAGGATAAACTGTATAGATAAATGCGCAGACGGATTCAAATCCAAACACTTTAAAATAAGAGAGCGTGGAATAGAAACAAAGAGGGCTTTGACCCCGACGTGATTTGAACACGTAACCTTCTGATCTGGAGTCAGACGCGCTACCGTTGCG
>NC_054593.1:531826-534285 GCF_017654505.1 Polyodon spathula
TTCTGAGACACGGGGAGGGGAGGAGCCAAACACAGGGCACAGCAGAACAACGCAGTTAAACGCGGCAGTCTTCCCAGCGACAGCGAGTGGAAGCGACAGCGAGTGGGAGAAGTACAGGTGTGGAAAAGTACAGAGCAGTTTCGAAACAGTTTGAAAGCAGGTTGACGGCTGCAGAAGAAACTAAACTTCAAAAAAAAAAAAAAAAACCCTCAACATTGTCTTCAAGCCAGTAATCTGTGACACCTGCTTGATGTGGGAAATCCGAGAAAACCCAGCGGAGCTAAACCAAGTGTGCGTAAAGTGCCGCGCGATCCAGGACTTGCATAAACTAGTAAGCATGCTAGAAATGGAGCTGGAAGAAGTGAGACAGCAACAGGATCTTGAGGAACTGGCACACCCACAATTCATGGAAGTCTGCATCACCCCTAACAGACTGAAAGCCACCAGGGAGATAGAAGGTCAGAACAGCTGGGTTCAGGTAGGCAGAAGCAGGGAAAAAAAGAAACTTCGTCAAACACCACCACCAGAAATCAAAACAACCAACAGATTTGAGTCACTTCAGAATTGTGATGAGCAAAACCAACAACAAGAGAATGAAAGGAACAACATCCAGGACCCTATTAACAGTGGTGACAAGACAGTAAAAAGAAGGGAGGTCATGATTGTTGGGGACTCCATATTGAGAAACACAGCAAGTTCAGTTCGCAGTTTGGACCCCCTTACTACAACAGTGTGCTGCCTTCCGGGAGCCTCGGTCAAGCACATCACTGAAAACGTGGACAGGCTCCTAGAACGAACAGGAGACGACCCGGTAGTAGTCGTCCACATCGGTACAAACAACATTGGAAGAGACAGACCAAAATCCCTGCAAAATAAATTCAGAGAGCTAGGAAGGAAATTAAAAGAGAAAACCAAAACTGTGGTATTTTCTGGTATACTACCCGCACCTTGCAAAGGACCATATGGACAGCTGGAAATAATAAATCAAAACCAATGGCTGAAGACGTGGTGCACACGGGAAGGCTTCACCTATCTTGATCATTGGACCACATTCTACAACGAGGACTATCTGTATAGACGGGATGGACTGCATTTAAATAACAAGGGAACTAGTCTACTTGGAGAAAAGATCCTCGAGCAGGTTCGGAAGCATTTAAACTAGAAAGGAAGGGGGGAGAAATCAACAAAAAAACAGAAGGGAGACCACATCAAAACAAGAACAACAACTCAGGTAAGACAACCATTAAATGTATTTATCTAAATGTTAGAAGTATCAGAAACAAAATTCTAGAACTTGAAGCTACTGCACTAACAGGTAACTATGATGTGATAGGTGTTACAGAAACATGGTTGTCTGAGAGTGATGGGGATGAATATAATATTTGTGGGTATACACTGTATAGGAAAGACAGGCAGGACAGAAGAGGAGGAGGGGTAGCGCTATACATAAGAAACAGTCTTGAAGCCCAGGTGTTAAACCTGGACAAAGAAAATAAAACCGAATCAATATGGGTCAGAATAACAGACAAAAATTCAAAAGGCATAATAATAGGAGCATGCTATAGACCGCCAGATTCAGACGGTGAGCACAATAATCTGTTATACAATGACATTAGAAATGTGTGTAGCAAAGGAGAAGCCATACTAATGGGGGGATTTCAACTTCCCCCAAATAAAATGGGAAAACCCGGTGGGGAGCACGAAGGATGAAATAGAAATGGTGGAAATGACAAATGACTGCTTCCTAACACAATTTGTCAAGGCACCAACTAGAGGGGAGGCATGCCTTGATTTAGTCTTTTCAAATAACGAAGATAGAATAACTAAAACAGAGGTCAGAGAACCACTGGCAAACTCAGACCATAACATGGTCTCATTTGAAGTGTTTTTTAAATCCTCAAAAGTAAAGACTAAAGCTAAGGTTTACAATTTTAGAAAAGCAAACTATGAAGGTATGAAACAGAGACTAACAGAAGTAGATTGGAGTAAAATAGAGAAAACACCCACAGAAGAAGGATGGTTGTTCTTCAAAAATGTAGTACTAGAGGCGCAAAACAATTATATCCCTAAAGTAGACAAATCTAAATGTAAAACTAAATTGCCAAAATGGTTTAATAGATCAATTAAAAAAAAAATATTCAGCAAAAAAGGCACTTTACAGAGCATTTAAAAGGGACCAAAAAGAAAGTACACAGAAAGAGTACACGGAACTGCAAATGCAAGTCAAAAAGGAAGTTAGAAAGGCCAAGAGAGAAATAGAAATGAACATTGCTAAGGGGGCTAAAACCAATTCCAAAATGTTTTTCCAATATTACAACAGCAAGAGAACATTCAAAGAGGAGATTAAATGTTTAAGAGATACAAATGGCAAAATCGTAGAGGAAGAAAAAAAAATAGCAAATATGTTAAATGATTACTTTTCACAAGTTTTTACAAAGGAAGATACTGACAACATGCCC
>NC_054593.1:842285-927285 GCF_017654505.1 Polyodon spathula
TACCGTCTCAGTCCACAGTGTTCCTGGGGATCAAACTGAACTCTGTGAGCATGCTTCCCTCACTGTCAGAAGACAGGATTCGGTCTTTGGACAATTATGGGCAACTTGACATTTGGACTGCCCAAGGGGCAAGTACCATTAGTAAATTTTTGCCAGCCCTGCTACTGCAGAGGTGGATTTAGTTTTTAAATGATCATAGAACAGTGGTCCTCAAAGTCGTGCCCGCAGCAGCTGTGCTTAAATTATGGGTCATGAACACACTGCTGACGGGTCGTTGCGTGGGAAAATAAATTAAGCTTTAAGCACGTTTTCCAACAATAGCGTCACAGCAGTCTGTTGACAGCGCTGCTCGCTTATGCTGTGCTTGTACGTACTCAACATTTCTTTTTTTTTTTCATGAAAGGCTTTTGCGATATGAGCAACCAATTGAATATCTGCATTGTTTCTGCGGTAGCCCAAAAATAATTAAGCTGGGTGGGACATAAACTGTGTCTGTTTCAGGTGCAGGTACCGACTGTAAGTTTAACCAATAGGAGAGTCAAATATCTGCCAAGTTTTACTCAGCTGTCCAATCATAAGCAAGCAGAGGCCGTTCACGATATTCTGCTTGAAAATTGAAGGCGAGCGAGTAGCCAATGGGAAAGTGAAAAATCTGACAGCTGTCCAATCATTCGTGAGCAGAGGCGGGTGTTAATATGCCGGCTAAGCACTGAATTTCGCCGACTGTTATTGAGAAAAATATATTTCAATATGTAGAATTAAATTTTCTCTCTCCTATATTTTTTTAAATTTCACCAGACAAGGGGGACACCGTAGTATGTTTAGTTACGAATCCACTTTCTCTGAATAACTGTACTGGAGATGAGCGATTTTTAAAAGGGAGTAGTGTTGACAAATTTGTTAAATTGAAACAAAGCGAGACGCTATCTAGACATTTATTCAGTTATCTGTGTAAACATGCTATTTACAAATATTTGCATTGCATATTTTATATAAATTGTTTAAAATATAAGCGCAGCACGCACAATTACTTCTTGAGACTTGGCTTTATCAGAGTGAACCAAGAATAACCCCACTAAAACTCTTAAAAGAATATAAGGCAGTGTGTAAGATAAGAACCTATGCAATGGTTAGTGTGCCTGCTAACAGCCAAGAAAGATCAATTTATGCCCGTGCCAAAATTACTTTGAGGACCACTGTCAGTGTTCTGAAACCTTAAAAATGAAGAGACTAGTCTGAAAAATAGCGCCTCCCTTCCAAATGTGCTACCTCAATTGAACAACAGGTAGGTCATTTGGAGAGGCAATGACTAAGTGTCTTGGCTTATATAATATAAAAGACGGATAAAACCAAAATTGTCGGTTTCGTGACATTCCATTATTTTTTTTATTTTTTTTGTCATTCGTGAATTTCTTTTTAAAATACAGTGAATTTTCCAAGTCCTATATGACTGCTGCCATAATGCTCTTTCCTAACTGCTTTCTAATTTTTTCTTTGCACCAAAATAAGGTCAATTTGAAATCGATCTTATTTGTGGACCCTTTTAGGGCCAGCGCTGTTGTTCTGCCGCTTCATAAATCTAATTTTAGTATCAGAGTTCATTTACAAATGAGCCCCACCTACAATTTGCACACTTACAATTAAGGCTTGACATGCAAAATCCATGGCTAATGAGCGGCGGAGTGCATTTTGGTGGTGCTAAACATGGCCTTAACTTGCCAAAAGTGTCATTATGCATACAGGGCAATTTTAAGGCCCGTGTGAGCTCGGCGCTACGGTCTTAGCGACGTTGCAAACGCTTGATACATGTCCAAAAAGAGTGTTATAATATTTACATATGTAAGCTTTGTATCCACGCAAGCGAAAAGGAAACCACATATTTAGTGTTTGCGTGTTTGTGTGCTATGTAGAAATAAAGATGTGGGGGGAGATTACATATTTATATCATATTACATATATTAATGTGTAAGTCAAAATAAATGGTCAAATATTTAAGAGGAACCTTCTAAAAAGTAATTCTTTACAATGGCATCCCTCACTGCCAATGCAGGAAGATGATCCTCCAGCCCCCACAGCTGAAGATTCATTAGCCTTTCTGTACAGATCTGGTAACCGTGACAGTTCACAAGAAAATGTACGATCAGATGTAAGAAAGAGGCGTTTGTATCGCACTACATCAGCAGGAGAAGGCGACAGTCAATTAAGACTGTAGTTCAGAAAGAGACTGAATGGGCACAAGTTGAAATACGTCTGGCAGAGGAGAACATTCCACTTACAAAACTGAGACAAGATGAGGCAAAACTACATACAAGTCTCCTTAAAGCTCGTCTGAGATGTGCTGGACTCCCGACCCAGGAGGAAGAGATTAAGATGTCTAAAAACACGTATCCTTTTTCAAAAGGATTACTTGTTATTCAATTTAGATTTGGTTATTTAATTTCGGCTAAGTAGGCACACATAAAATAACCATTATTAGAACTAGTGATGTGATTAGTGGCCTGCCTGTGTATCACAGTTAGAACCAGTGATGCGATTATTGTTTCTTGTTGTTATTGGTTACCAGGTATCTTTGCAGTATCAAAACTTTAATAAACAAATAACAACACCAAGAAACATTTAACCATTTTTATTTACATTTTTACTACTCTACAACTATCAAAACACAAAATGCTGTGTAGTATCCAATAATTAATGAATTATTTAAAGTGTGTTAAACCTTAAAACCCATTTGCACAAACACAGTAATGGGGAGTGTCAGATCGCTGGTGTTTCTTTGTATCTATGTGCGTGATACAGCCCAGCATGTTTCACAGAGAAGTCCGTCAGTCAGTATTCACAGCAGACGTGATTGAGACACTCGGCTTCTTTAATGAAAGACCATTCTGTGGTAAATTCCTCTCGATATTTTTGACAAACCAACCTCAATCTTTTTGATTGAGGACAGCGACATTTGTTTTTGTTTGATTTGTGATTCCTGTTTAATAACTGATAAGCAAGGCTAGAAGATTGTCACAAAAAATGTGTCTAAAAATCACAGACAGTCACGCTAAATGTGTCTAAAAATCACGACAGTCACGCTAAATGTGTTCAGAATCACGGAGGATGGGGGAAATGGTGTGTGAAGTCACGGGATTATTATTATTTTTAATACAATACACAGTACCAACAAACATACAATTGGTCTGTCTGTTGGAAAAGGGGGACAATTCACCTAAATATTTATTTATGATGTTTTTCACAACATCAGGTTCAGGTTTTAATGTAGTCTTATGCCGTAGTTCGGGGGACGCAGTAGAAGGCACTCGCCTGCTTTCCTTTCTCTCTTTCTCTCTTTCTCAGCCAGTCATTCCGAAACCACGCCGTTCTGTCCTTTCTGATCATAT
The DNA here is from genome assembly GCF_017654505.1 of Polyodon spathula. Classification (NCBI taxonomy): domain Eukaryota; kingdom Metazoa; phylum Chordata; class Actinopteri; order Acipenseriformes; family Polyodontidae; genus Polyodon; species Polyodon spathula. The sequence continues at coordinate 845,669 of NC_054593.1, forward strand.
TGGGCTGGGGGAAGGGAAGCGGCGCATTTTCGGCATATTTTCGGGGGGTGACTCGGCAGCTGTCTCCCAGTAGCTGGCATTGTGCTCTCGCCGGTTTCTGGGCAGGGAGGCAAGCTGCCGGGACGGGTCCTCCACCGAGGGGGTGGGGGTGGGGTTTCCCTCTATCGATGTCTCCCCTACTCTCCACAACTGCTCAAGCAGCTAGCGGATCTTCCAGCAGTAGGGGACCTGTCCTGTCTGTTCGACTTTGTCACCAACACACGGTCGCCCAAGTCACAAAAGCACTCCATTCCCCGTCTGCCTTTGCAGGAGTCTCGTGAAATCATGTAAAATCGTTTCACAGCTTATACAACTATAAGCAAAAATGTACAGCAAATAAAAAGTATAGGTTTTACATACCTTTAAAAAAATAACGTTTTAAGTTGAAAGACTCTCTGTGTATCTGGTGCTTCTGCTGTGGTACAGTTTACAGTTATTTACGTTTTGGTTTGTTTGTATACATATTATTCTGATACAGCATGTTGTACATGTGATGCCTTTCTGTAGCGCCGCTCATCCCCAACTACATTTTTTTTTATGCAGAAAATGATGCCAGCAAGAGCTAGGAATCTCATTTCCATGTTTTTCCAGAACTGGTAAACTTCGCATTTCATTTCACCGACAATTTCGTAGTAAGCACGGCATTCACGCTGTGCTACAGTTGACTTGAAACAGGAGAATGGCCTCAACAACACTGCTTGCTCAGCTATGACATTTGAGCAGCAGTTTCTGAAGGACCCCTAAACTGGTTACTAAGCAACCCAGCTCTATTTAGCTATTTAACGATAAACTGTCAGTGAAACACTATTTAAGAACTGTATCAATGTTGTCAGATTCACACATCCTCTTTAAAAAAAAAAAAAAAAAAAAAGTATTTGCCCCCTGTCTGATTTTCTGCATTTTTGTACATTTTTCACATTGAATTTCGTCAGATTTTTTTGTAGGTTGTAGTAATAAATAAAGGGAGTCTGAGAGAAAAAATGACAAAGTTTGGTACTTCTTTCATTTGTTTGGTGTGCAAGGCAATCAAACATGCAATCTTCAGATGTGAAAAAGTTATTGCCCCCTAGTTAACTCAACCCAATTAAAGGGATAATTAGGGTCATCTGTTTGAATACTTTAGTTAACAATCAGGTCTGATCAGTATTAGGACCTCTGCCATTCCTAATCTACATTAATGATTTAGATTCTGGTATAGTAAGCGAACTTGTTAAATTTGCAGACGACACAAAAGTAGGAGGAGTGGCAAACACTGTTGCAGCAGCAAAGGTCATTCAAAATGATCTAGACAAGATTCAGAACTGGGCAGACACATGGCAAATGACATTTAATAGAGAAAAGTGTAAGGTACTGCACGCAGAAAATAAAAATGTACATTATAAATATCATATGGGAGATACTGAAATCGGAGAAGGAATCTATGAAAAAGACCTAGGACTTTTTGTTAACTCAGAAATGTCTTCATCTAGACAATGTGGGGAAGCTATAAAAAAGGCTAACAAGATGCTTGGATACATTATGAAAAGTGTTGAATTTAAATCAAGGGAAGTAATGTTAAAACTGTACAATGCACTAGTAAGATGGTTTTCTGCTCCTGGCAGATGTATCGCTCTCAGGGAGCGCAGGTGCTCTTAAGCCCACAACAAGATTCTGTGGGCTAACCGATGGAGATGGGGAGAGCGCAGACCACCCTAGAGGTTGATGTAGGCCACCACGGTTGTGTTGTCCGTCCAGACCAACACGTGTCTCCCCTACACCTCCTAGAAGAAACTCTGCAAGGCCAGAAAGACTGCCTGCAGCTCCAGGACATTTATGTGTAGCCCCACCCAAGGGGGCTACCACACACCTTGCGCTCCTCATCCGTTCCACACCTCGCCCATCTGAACTGAGTAAGACCTCATCTTGAATATTGTGTGCAGTTCTGGTCACCTCGCTATGAAAAAGATATTGCTGCTCTAGAAAGAGTGCAAAGAAGAGTGACCAGAATTATTCTGGGCTTAAAAGGCATGTCATACGCAGACAGGCTAAAAGAATTGAATCTGTTCAGTCTTGAACAAAGAAGACTACGTGGCGACCTAATTCAAGCATTCAAAATTCTAAAAGGTATTGACAGTGTCGACCCAAGGGACTTTTTCAGCCTGATAAAAGAAACAAGGACCAGGGGTCACAAATGTAGATTAGACAAAGGGGCATTCAGAACAGAAAATAGGAGGCACTTTTTTACACAGAGAATTGTGAGGGTCTGGAATCAACTCCCCAGTAATGTTGTTGAAGCTGACACCCTGGGATCCTTCAAGAAGCTGCTTGATGAGATTTTGGGATCAATAAGCTACTAACAACCAAACGAGCAAGATGGGCCGAATGGCCTCCTCTCGTTTGTAAACTTTCTTATGTTCTTCTTATGAGACAGCCCTGCCCAATATAAATCTGACTAACGTTGGCCCTTACCATCAGAGTGAAGTTGTCAGCACACAAGTTCTAGGCACATCATGCCACGATCAAAAGAAATTCCTGAAGACCACTGAGGAAAAAAAAAAAAAAGTTTTTGATGCCTATCAGTCTAGAAAGGTTTACAAAGCCATTTCTAAGGTTCTGGGGCTCCACCAACCCACAGTCAGAGCCATATTGTCCAAATGGAGAAAGTTTGGCACAGTAGTGAATCTTCCCAGGAGTGGCCGTCCTGCAAAAATCTCTCCAAGAGCAAGGCATAAAATCGTTCAGGAAGTCACAAAGAACCCTAGAATAACATCCAGGGATCTGCAGGCCTCTCTAGCCTCGGCAAGGTCAGTGTTCATGACTCCACCATCAGAAAGACACTGGGCAAAAATGGGATTCATGGCAGAGTAGCAAGGCAGAAACCACTGCTCACTAAGAAGAACATGAATGCTTGTCTCAAGTTTGCCAAAAAGCACCTGGATGATCTTCAAGAGTTCTGGAACAATGTTCTTGTGATGGATTAGGTGACATCACAAGCATCGGGACATTATTTGAGCCGTGTTGTTTATGAGGTAGAAATAACAAATAAACTTAGTCATGGCGAAATGAAAGTGATGTTAAGCAAAACAAAATATAACTTACCTGTTGTGGGTGATTGATGGGTGGGGCGCAGGTGGTTGGGTAGATCGGGTTATCCAAAGGAAAAAGAAAAAAAAAACAGGGTTATGTGGTTTGGTGCACTGATGGCAGACTACATTTCAAAGGGGAGGTGCACGTCTCCTAGGAAAAGTACTGCCAAGTTGTTAAAAACTTAAATAAGAGAAACAAATAAAATAACTAAATAAACCATGGTCTGGATTTTCAAATAGTGAACTATTTTAACTAAGAATAATCTAAACGGTATTTTAGATTAAGTAAAATGCTAGAATTGATTGAATGTAATTGTTTGGAAGCATCACGCATGCTGCAGCGTTAAACCTACCAGCGTTTGGGTTCCTGGGGCAGGAAGTGGGGGCAAAGCGACGCCATGTTGGTAAGGGCGAGCAAGGCAACAAGGACACAGTGTTATGGGAAAACAGCTTAAGGGGCAGTCCATTGCTTATGTGGCAAGCAGGGGGGTTTTGGAGAAAAAGGAAAAGCAAGAATATTGAATATGGAGTTTAATGGGGATTTGCAGGATTAATTTAAGTGGGATTTTAATAATTATTATAATATGTATAAATTCATAACGTTATGTAATATTGTGTTGTAGCTACAGGGGGGAATTCAAATAAGTTATGTGTATGATGCACTGTTATTAAAGGTTGGTAGGGTCCAGAGGAGTTATCTGGTGAATAGGGTTAAAAGGAGGACTGGGGGAGCAGTTAGTTCTTGGCAGGGTGAGAGGTTTGTTCAGACCTTTGCTGGGGCCCTGATATATTGTGTTATATGGAAATAATACTCCTGCTAATAGAATTTATTTTGTTGTTTTGGTGGAAAATGCTGTAATATGTTGCTTTTTGGACTACTATCACTGGAGCACTTGTGGAACTATTAAATAAAGACTTTTTGCTATTGCATACTTGTGGGACGAGTACTTCCTCCCTATACACAAACCGCAAGGGATACCTTACAGTTCTATAGACAGATGAGTCAAAAGTGGAACTTTTTGGCCAACATGAGCCTCATTATGTCTCCCAAAAACGAAACACTGCATTCCACAAGAACCTCATACCAATGGTCAAGCATGGTGGTGGTAGTGCCATAATTTGGGGATGCTTTGCTGTATCAGGACCTGGATGACTTGCCATCACTGAAGGAACCATGAATTCTGCTCTGCATTAGAGAATTCTACAGGAGAATGTCAGGCCATCCGTCCGTGAGCTGAAGCACTGCTAGGTCATGCAGCAAGACAATGATCCGAAACACACAAGCATGTCTACATCAGAATGGTAGAAGAACAAGAAATTTAAAGCTTTGGAATGGCCTAGTCCAGACCTAAACCCCACTGAGATGTTGTGCAGGACCTGAAACAAGCAGTTTATGCTCAAACCCACAAATATCATTGAGTTGAAGCAGTTCTGCATGAAGGAGTGGGCCAAAATTCTTCCACAGCGCTGTGAGAGACTGATCAATACAGGAAGCGTTTGGTTGCAGTTATTGCTGCTAAAGGTGGCGTAACCAGTTATTGAGTCTAAGGGGGCAATTATTTTTTCACACGGGGGCATTGGGTGTTGCATAAATTTCTTTAATAAATAAATGAAAAGTATCAAAATTGTGTTATTTGTTCACTCAGGATCCTTTTTATCTAATATTAGATTTTGGTTGAAGATCTGATAACATTCAGTGTCAAAAATATGTAAAAATGCAGACAATCAGACAGGGGGCAAATACTTTTTCACAGAACTGTACCCCTTCGCCATAGCAGAACCTCCAGAATAGTAACTGCTATGGCCAAATCGTAGCCGTTGGCATCGCTGTTATTTGAGGTCACCAGACCAGGATTATAAATAAACATCATTGCACTGGGATTATCATTGTCTGTCTTCTCATTGATCACCGCATCACTCCTGCACCTGCGCACTACAACCCACTTTGCCACAGGTACTCAGAATCAATGCTGTTAATGGATATTCTGTGCAGCTTAACCCTAATATTGACACATCATTAACAGCAAACATTCCTTTAACAGAAACACTAACCAGGGCTAAGCTGGGCTAAGCTGGGCTAGTTGAACCCCTTTGAAATCTTGATACAAATACAATAAACCAAGAAGATGGTTGAAATGACATTCTGTGTGGAGAAATGCATGGGTTAGGGTTATAGAGAGAAGCTGGTTGAAATGGCTCTCTGTGTGGAGCAATGCATGGGTTAGGGTTATAGAGAGAAGCTGGTTGAAATGGCTCTCTGTGTGGAGCAATGCATGGGTTAGGGTTATAGAGAGAAGCTGGTTGAAATGGCTCTCAGTTTGTGGAGCAGTGTATGGGCAGAGACAGCAGTGACTATCTTTGTTATGCAGAGAAAGTCAAGCCACTTGACAGTGTGCTCAGTGTTACTCAGTTCTACTAGTTTAAAGTGCTGATTGTAACTTTACTAAAATTACCAGTTTGTCATTCATAAATATTAGAGCTGCACAGGGTGTTTAGTGCTGGACCCACAAATAGGCTCAAGTTTTAACCTCAGAAGCTTGATAGCGTTCACAAACAGGCTTCTCTCCAGCTCAAAGATAATCCATGGGGTTTGACTCGATAGCTTTCACAAACAGGCTCCTCTCCAGCGCAATCATAATCTATGGGGTTTGAGCTCCAGGTAAAAAATAGATTAAAAAAACACACACACTACTTACTGTTTAAATGAGCTGTTCTATTAGCTATAGTAACTTTAAAGACACAGATTTCGAGTCTGCTTACCTGCTTTCACTTTCACCTGCACTCTGTTTCATGCTTCAGCTCAGCTTTCAAACTCCTTGAAGAATAAATGGAAACAACTTTTTAAACAGCTTCAATACAGCCGTATTGTTTAGATATGAGAAGTGTATTCTAAAGATTACACAATCTGAAAGAACTTTCCATCTGTTTGGTAAGCTTTCTAGCCTGAAGCAGTCTGTCTAAAGTACAGGTCAAAGTACAATTCCAGGTTTTATTGCAGCGTTACCTGGGAAACAGCCCTTGAGGAACACACCCACCAGTGTAAGAATGTGTACCTGGTTCAGACACTCCTCAAAAAACAAACCAACACAACTGGAGCTCATGAGTGTTTTAAAATCTAAAGAAGTAAAATAGATAGTAATACAAGTTTTCTGTGTTCAATTAACAGTCCATTTTCAACACAAGTGGATATGGTTCTGTATATATGTGTAAAAGTGTAATATACCGCCAGGCACGAATACTAAATAGTGATAACCTGGTGTAACAGGGGAGACCTGCACTGATTCATAGTGCTGCGGGAGGAGGGCAGTAGCCCAACAATACCCACCTGTCAGTCATGGCATTGACACAGAGAGGTGGGAAAGAGGGTGTGTGGGCTTTCCCACTCTCTGAGTGGCTAAGGGGTGGGCTTTGGGGGGTTGCCGCACCGACAAAATGATGCTCTGGGGTTCCCTCGGGTCTGCCCCCTCTCAGACAAAACAAGCCAAAGAAATACATAATTAAAGAAAAAAGACAGAAAGATTATATTTGCAGCGGGGAAAAACTTGGGCAGACAGCGATTATTGTTTAGGGTAGTGAGGGAACGCATGAGCCTAGGAGCAGCGGCGGTCGGGGTGAACACTGCAGAGTGCAGCACCTTTGTTTTGTAGTTTTATTACCGTGTTTATTTTCCTTTTTTCTTCTGCTTTTTGTCCTTTGTAATTATTATTTCCAGAGCACCTGCGAGTGCACCTTCACTGGACTGTGTACCTGGTTTGGTATAACTGTGGTCTTATTTACCATTGCCGGTACTCAAGCCACAGACAACAGTGCCACCTGCGGGTTGAAATAAATCAGTGCGCCTGAGCAGCGTTACAAATCAAGTTCTGTCTCCGTGTCAGTGAATTGCCCACCATCCGTCCACACCTGGCATAAGCATTCCCATTGACAGTGGAAAAGAGAAGAACAGTGGAGAGAGAGAGAGAGAGAGAGAGAGAGAGAGAGAGAGAGAGAGAGAGAGAGAGAGAGAGAGAGAGAGAGAGAGAGAGAGAGGGTGGAAGGGGGTTGAGGAAGAGGAGAACATTGAAAGAAACAGGGAGGGGAGAAGAGAGGAGAGGTTAGGGTTAGAAGAGAGAAGGGGAGGTTAGGGTTAAGGTTAGAAGATAGAAGGAGAGGTTAGGGTTAGGGTTTGAAGAGAGAAGGAGAGGGAAAGGCAGATCCAGATTCCTAAACTCTTACAATGTTGTTCTAGAATGTTCATGCCAAAGTGTAACAGAGAGGTGCAGGAAAGATAGATGTACGAGAGCTAGAGGAGGATGTGAAACAATTGCACCACATCTCAGGGAAACAGACGTTAATCACAGACACTATCAACAGTGTCCTGAGGAGACAGGATGGAGGATCGTAAAATATGCTGTAAATAAGTTGTAAAGTAAGCTGAAGAAGGAGTTTAGATCACAAGGTCACGTAGTGAGAGGGTGTGTAAGAAGGGAGTGAGGAATAGGTTAGTGAGCAGCTGTAGAAGAGGAGCAGTGATAGAAGACCATCTGTTCCAGTACTTATGTGTGCCCATATGTGCATCTGTGTGTCTGTATGTCTCTGATTCTGTGTGCCTATGTGTCTCTCTTCCAGTGCCTCTGTGTGCCTGTGTGCCTCTGTCTGCCTCTGTGTCTGTTGCAGTGCAGGAAAGTGAACTGAAGGTGTTAAAAGCTCTGAGTTAATATTATTGCACATGTGGACTCTGTTCTCGAGATGTGCTCAAGATAGCATTGCCTAGTAACCAAAGGATTTGAGAAGAAAGAAAGTGTGTGAGAGAGGAAAGAAAGTGTGTGTTATCTGTGGTGTGTAGCATGTATGCCGAATGCAACACCTGGCTGAATGTAACTGCAATTTAAACCTGTTTGTACTGAAAAATAACACTGCCTTGATGCTCCAAAAGCACTGCACTAATCTACAACTTGGTCGGACATTACAAGCAGACCACGTCTGGTCTTGCACTAAACCATCATAAAATATGCCAGAATGCACCATTTGAATCCCTTTTTTTCAAAAATGTCCAAGTGGGAGGGAGGACACCCCTCTCCCACTCTCCCCTGCCGTGTAACTGCCACATACTTTTAACCTAATTGAAAATCCTGGGGTACTGAAGCTAGTAATACACAGACACTGTGTTATAGCACTGACACTGTGTGTGTGTGTGCGCCTGACTGTCTGTCTACATGGACAGAGGATGGGAAACAATATGACCCCCTGTCATAGCACTGTCAGTAAGGTGTAGTCAGGGTTCGATATTAACCATGGCCCGTGGCCGGTAGAGAGCGCAGTTCGGCCGGTAGTTATGAAGCACCACAGGCCCGACTGGGCCGGTAACATTTTTTAACTGTATAATGTATATAGTATAGTCCACACTAAAGCAACCAACTGTACCAATAAGCCAAAAGTGTTTAAATCAGTAATGGTAAAGAAAGAAATTATGAAAATAAAAATGAAGACAAATATAGAATGCAAGAAGGCTTAATCTGGCTTCATAACACTGAGACAAATGTCAGTTACCCAGACTTGCAGATAAAACAGCAGATTCTTTTGTTGGGAATTCAATATTTAGTTGCCCTCCTACCCAGTCTCAGAGTTCAGAAGATAGCAGGTGTTATGTCTGCTGCTTTGAAAAAATGATGCGCAGATGGATACCAAGATACACCACCTGGAAGCTGGACAATGGGATCGAATTACACCGTGTAACAATTTATTTATTTATTTATTTATTGTTCCTGGGTATTAGGTGTTATTTCCTAATTGCTTATGCCTCAAAAGTATAGAAAATGGTTATTATTCCCCACAAATTTTGCTTTTGTGACCAAGATTTCCAATGAGAAAACGGGAGCTTTTGTGTCTTTTCGTTCACATAAAGTCAGAAAAAAAACAACATATGAATCCAAATTAACATGTACTTATACTAAAGTAATACAAAAATGACTACAAAAGATTTAGAAGTGAGTAGTTTTTTGAGATTTACGATTATACTGTAAATTTACAGTATAATCGTAAATCTCGAAAAACTACTCACGTCACAGCATTTATACCTTATCAGTAACGCACCAGTCAAAGCTGGCCATGCAAACAATTCAAACCAATAAAACATAAATAACAAGTTAAGTGAAATCAGGCGACAGAAAAACAGTGCAACTCTACACTCAACTAATACAGCGGGTTGTTCCGTATAATCTCCGTAGAAATGGTACTTCGCTGTAGCTCCCGGCTGTTTCGTTTCATCGCACACTCACAGCGTCTGCAGCAGGGCATACAATGAAGGTAAGGAGGCAAGCCCCGGTTTATAACCCTGACCCCGAGGTCTAAGCCCAGTTTCTTAAAGGGGGCGCGCTCACCTTACTACATATACATATTAAATTAAATTAAATGATTACTTTTCACAAGTTTTTACAAAGGAAGATACTGACAACATGCCCCACATGTCATCCAGTTCCTATCCAGTTTTAAATAACTTTAGCATAACTGAGGCAGAAGTGTTAAAGGGACTAGGAGCTCTTAAAATAAACAAATCCCCTGGGCCAGATGAGATCCTCCCAGTAGTACTCAAAGAAATGAAAGAAGTAATTTACAAACTGCTAACCAAGATCATGCATCAGTCTCTTGACACAGGGTGGTACCGACAGACTGGAAAATTGCAAACGTAATACCGATCCACAAAAAGGGAAACAAAACTGAACCAGGTAACTACAGACCAGTAAGCCTGACTTCTATTATATGCAAACTTATGGAAACTATAATAAGATCCAAAATGGAAAATTACCTATATGGTAACAGGGTCCTGGGAGACAGTCAACATGGTTTTAGGAAAGGGAGATCGTGCCTAACTAACTTGCTTGATTTTTTTTGAGGATGCAACATCGATAATGAATAATTGCAAAGCATATGACATGGTTTATTTAGATTTCCAGAAAGCTTTTGACAAAGTCCCGCACAAAAGATTAATTCTCAAACTGAACGCAGTTGGGATTCAAGGAAACACATGTACATGGATTAGGGAGTGGTTAACATGTAGAAAAGAGAAAGTACTGATTAGAGGAAAAACCTCAGAATGGAGTGTGGTAACCAGCGGTGTACCACAGGGATCAGTATTAGGTCCTCTGCTATTCCTAATCTACATTAATGATTTAGATTCTGGTATAGTAAGCAAACTTGTTAAATTTGCAGACGACACAAAAGTAGGAGGAGTGGCAAACACTGTTGCAGCAGCAAAGGTCATTCAAAATGATCTAGACAAGATTCAGAACTGGGCAGACACATGGCAAATGACATTTAATAGAGAAAAGTGTAAGGTACTGCATGCAGGAAATAAAAATGTACATTATAAATATCATATGGGAGATACTGAAATCGGAGAAGGAATCTATGAAAAAGACCTAGGAGTTTTTGTTGACTCAGAAATGTCTTCATCTAGACAATGTGGGGAAGCTATAAAAAAGGCTAACAAGATGCTCGGATACACTGTGAAAAGTGCTGAATTTAAATCAAGGGGAGTAATGTTAAAACTGTACAATGCACTAGTAAGACCTCATCTTGAATATTGTGTGCAGTTCTGGTCACCTTGCTATAAAAAAGATATTGCTGCTCTAGAAAGAGTGCAAAGAAGAGCGACCAGAATTATTCCGGGCTTAAAAGGCATGTCATATGCAGACAGGCTAAAATAATTGAATCTGTTCAGTCTTGAACAAAGAAGACTACGTGGCGACCTAATTCAAGCATTCACAATTCTAAAAGGTATTGACAGTGTCGACCCAAGGGACTTTTTCAGCCTGAAAAAAGAAACAAGGACCAGGGGTCACAAATGGAGATTAGACAAAGGGGCATTCAGAACAGAAAATAGGAGGTACTTTTTTACACAGAGAATTGTGAGGGTCTGGAATCAACTCCCCAGTAATGTTGTTGAAGCTGACACCCTGGGATCCTTCAAGAAGCTGCTTGATGAGATTTTGGGATCAATAAGCTACTAACAACCAAACGAGCAAGATGGGCCGAATGGCCTCCTCTCGTTTGTAAACTTTCTTATGTTCTTATGTTCTTAAAAGTTTAATTGGGTTCGAGTTTCTCGTATGATTTAAAAGTACGAGCCACTTGCCTCATTCGCATTGCCTGCTTTCCTGTTTTGCAGTGTAAAGTACATCAAATGCGTACTTATAATCTGATGAATAAGATTCCCATTTGAATCGTAAATATTTGGTTTCCATTGTAGCTATTTGCACACATTACTCTGTGAGTTATCTAACAAACACGAGGTATGCTGTGCTGCCATAATTAATTATATAGACTTTCCTGCCCCGTGTTGCTTTCTTCTTAGATGTGGTCTCGGGTTCGACTGAGTTCCCCTCCCTCGATCACGTTCTGCAGCTTCTCGCCTTGCTGATTACTCCTGTACGCTTTGACAATCTATGTGTTAGACTTAAAATAAACCTTACTTTTCTACATTAACGTTACATTTAACGTAAGTAATGTCTCATACCACATATATTTCTTTATGAATAAGTGCAACATAGATCTACTTAATTAAGGCCAAAAAACTGGGAAATAACAGTTTGTATGCATTGCAATTTATTATGTAGGCAGGCTACATTCAGGGCTTATATGATAGTAAAACCTTACATATTTTCCCATGTGAATGGGATAACAGTAGTGGAAAATGAATATCATGTGTTGCTTGTTAGTTCTTTATATCAGAAGAACTTTCTTAATGTCACATAATTAATCCTCACATTCATTCTTTTGTAAACCTTATAAAAAATAGAAGCCCTTGTACCGTTTCTAATATAGCAATGTACATTTTCAATGTACTTAAAGCAAGTAACTGAATATTTTCTGTTGTTCATTAATTATATAGTGTATGATTAATTAGATGTGTAATTATGCAAATAAACTGTTAGTCTTTTCCTGTCTTGTCTCTTGCATACAGATTCTCTATTTAAGGCAGTGTTTTTGAATGTGTGATTTAGGTCAGTACTAGTACTCTTGTCAGTTGCATACTGTAAATGAGTATTGAAGAGGGCAGGACAGGCATGCATACGCTAAACTTAATATGTAAATGAAAATTAAGTACAAGTATATGTTGTAATGCAGTATACAGCTAAATATATTAAAATGAATATAGGTGATAAATCAGTAATGTTGTGTATATATTTCCATAGGGTATACAGTATTATGCCTAAGACAAACAAAGTCAGTCAGGGAGGATAATACAGCAGGACTGGGTCCAAATGTCCTTCTGGATCCTCAAGCTGTCAAGCCTGTCAGTCTTTTGGGAATGACCTTAGAATCATTGAGCATATGGTCAACTGCTGCACTAAAGGCATTTCTGTCTCTGAGAAAGAAATCCACAGAAGGGACGTTTAATGAACTTGCAGCTAGGGAAATATATGATGTAATAGGATGGGAATATATGTGAAAGTTGATTTATTATGTTTATTTTAACATTTTTATAATATAATTACTGAATTAAGGGAAAAATACTAATTCAAATAATAGTTTTGATTACATTTGTAGAGCCTACATTGCGTATGAAGAAAGCGTTCCTGTAAGCGCAGTGGAGGAGCAGGAGCTGCGTCAGGCTTTCCAGGATTATAAGAAGAGGCGTGTGGGTGGAGGGGTCGTGTTGCCAGATCCTTTCTCTCTAAAGTCTGCTTGGGTTAGGGAGGAAGAACAAAAGGGATTTCACAGCTGGTTGGGTTGGAGAAACCTTATTCCATCCTGTACATTAGGCATCCACTGTGTGTATTCTTAGGACCACAGTAAAGATTTCAGGAAAATATTCGACTTCAGCAATCATAATATTATGTTTCTGCTTTATTACCACTTCATTCACACGTGATTATATTAAAACGTATATCCACAGGTTCATCAGTGTTTATGATTTTTATTAAATTATTATCAAAAGGTAAATGCAGAATATGCTATCCATCTTACATACGTGTGTGTGTGTGTGTGTGTGTGTGTGTGTGTGTATATACACACACACACACGTAAATCTAGGGTCTTTTTTTTCAAAGTTCGCTGTGTGTATCTCATTAGCTGGTCTCGGTAGCTGATCTGTACGGGCAGAAGCGCTTCTTAGTAATTGTGGGGATTGAATATACGTTTTCATTATATTTTTCTTCTTAGTCATTTCAGTCATTTTGTTGAGGATTGTGTGTTTAACGAAATAAACTAATCTACAACTGACAAGTATACTTAAAATATCGACTACTACAGTGACACTCGCCGCATACGAGCAATAGCGAAGCGCTGCACGGCAGCTTCTTTACCTCATTAAGATATTCAAACTGGCTGCAAGAGGCAGAAATTTGCAACCAAAAGCACCTGTCAGGCAGCTCCGCCTCACAGGCAGACAACAACAAAACAGCACAACTTTTACTGATGTCACACATCTAAGCCTGATTATGGAAAAGTGAAAAATAAAATTAGGCTTAATAAACATGAGTTTATTATTTAAAAATAAATAAATGCATACTTCATAATAAATAAAAGGTATGCATTTCAAATTACACAAAGTGAATAGCCATTTTATACTTTTCCAATACATAAAAAGGATAGCATCCTATATACACAAATCACTTATTTTATGTACTTTATGGGTCAGATTACTTTATGGGTCAGAATTTTGTCTCTACAGTTAATGTTCCGCTAAAACACACATTTAATAGGCTGAACAGTTAATTGGGTTTTAAAATATAACATTTTAACAAGCCAATTTTGCTCATTTATGGCTGCAAATGTTTAAAGAAAAATATAGCAGTGTGTCATTCAAGGATTCCTTTCTATGTGATGTCTGGTTTGAAGCAGTTCTGTTTATTACATGGAAGTAAATAACAAATAATGCTGAATAATGCACATTATTAGACAATATTATATACAGAAATCAACAAGGGATACACCCAATGCTGTAATATGAAAAGAGGTTAATGATATCACTTCTTTGTTCTTGATTCCTGAAAAAGGCTACATGGCAATACATTTACTTCTTGCACTGCTTTTAAGATTTACAAGTGTGGATTTTACCTAAATTTGTTCCTTTTACAATTTGCATTCTGACACAGCCCCTTGCTTTGTATGCTTAAAACTAGAGTCGTAATAAACAGTATTTTTCTAACAATAGGCTGATATCTGCTATACAGCATGTGTCACAACATTTTACAAAAATAAACACATTTAAATAGATGTGGTTCAAATATACACTTCTTACCGATTTCCAACCGCATCTATTCGGCTTCCTCCTGCTCTAGACTGCCTTCTCATCAGTGATCTCATTGTGTTGTGGTTTTTTTTTTTTTTTTTTTTTTGCCTCCTCAAAATATTTTTTGTGTCCTCAATTTATTGTTTGTGTTCTCAAAATATTTGTGTCCTCAATTTATTGTTTGTGTCCTCAAAATATTTTTTATTGTGTTTTGCACTTCAGGGCCAGCGTGGTACAATGCGAGAGGTTCTGTAATTTTAAACATACTCGTCCACACCTCCTCTTCCTTGCTTCCCTTTCCAATCTGCAGCTCTGCGCAGACTCCCCGCCCAGAGCATGGGACATGACTACACCAACTCTGGCATGGGGGAGGGGTGCCCTGAAATCAAATTGCGTTCTCTTTGAAAAATATAGAGCTGCAAACAGCTCTTTTACGACGTTAAAATTGAAAGTAATATTTATTTATTTTTTATTAAAATGTATCCGTTATCACAATTCCCTTTGCGGTTCGTATTAGATGAATTGCCAGACCGCGCTGCGCGGTTTGTGTTTTGCGGTTGGTATATCCCTGGCTGTTCTGTGGGAGGCAGAGCCGCTCAGACACTGAGGGAGAGCAGAGAGGAGGTAAGCGAGGCTTTATTGAGTTTACAACGTGTTTTCAAACTACAGAAAGCTGTTATCTGGTGTTATTTTGGAAGGGCCGGGTTGGTGTGGGTAGGAGCGCTTTGTTTTGTGTGTGTTGTGTTTGTGAAGCGGCGGGCCCAGTGCTGACAGATTGGCGGGTTTCCAGACAGATTGTTCTTGGGTTGAGAAACTCTCGCGAGTAAATATTGTCTTTGGCGGTCTGGCTATTTTTGTCCTGCAGGGAATTCAGAGACTAGCAATCGGGGATTTTTAAACGAAATCAAATGTATTTTCCGTAACAAACAATATTTCACTGCCTCGAGGGCGTTGAAGTGTACCGTAATGATGGTAATATGAGCGCTTCCAAAACGTGAATACTGTGCAGATCCCATCGTTTCACACTTACTGAACACGCAGGGGAAACCGGCTTTCTGTCCATTTAATGAGTTTGAAGTCATTTAAAACATACTTTAAATTTAGTGTATCTGTGTTTTCTTTACTAGTTTTGTTCTGCTGGTATCATTTAAAACACTGAGGGAGACCTCGATTCCAAACTCGTGTTGTGGAGCCTCACACAGTGTTTTTAATATTGCTGTGTGAAAGAAACACGTTTTAATTTTGCTACAGGATATCTGGTGAAGGCTAAAATAAATACCAGTTTACAAGCCTTTCTTTCAGACAGTGTTGCACTTTCTTGATCACCTGGGGAGTGAAATTGTCCCCTCCCCTTGAACGTCTTCTTTCACAGTAATTTAAACTGTATTCTTGTAATCTCATAGTGCTGTAAAGCAAATAATATATGAAGTATAAAGTAAATCTCTGTTCTCCTTGAACTAGACTAACACATTTTGAGATGTGGAGTGGCTGCTAACGGCTCTCATCTGAAGAGAAGAAAGGACACGTTCACTGACGAGACGGTCAGAGCGAGTGACTAGAGCCGTGCTGCACACCCCACTGACAATACCTGAAGTGAGCTTCTCTTTCTTTATTCATTCCACTTTTAAATCAGTTTCGTACTCGGCTTGTTGTCTAATTGTAGCTGAGTGTGTCAGAACAGTTAATGTGTTGCTTGGCAGGATTGGGACTGTGTGCAGTGCTTTCTTTATTGTTGTGACATTTTTGCTTAATATTACAGAAACGTATCTGAAATGCTACGAGTTTAGTCTCTGTTGTTGTCACAGATTAAAAAGGGATGTTCACTTGCTTTTAGATTCATTTCTCAGATCTTTTCCACGACTCATTTGTGACTTTCTTAAATCAGCAATCTTATGCAAGTTATTGCTTTGCACACAGAGGTGCCTCAAATCTATACTGGCAGTAACATTCTAAACATTTAGTCTTGTTTGTAATAAGTAAAAACATTAGAAGGGCTATTCCATGAAAAAGCAACATTTTTAGAAGTCCGTCTTCCATACGCTTCAGGTATCAATGGTAGATGAATGTTTTAGTCACACATCCTGTAAATGCGTCACGTTTTGACTCTTTGGGTTTGTGATACCAAGTTACTGATAATACATTGTCTTGCGATAAAGGGAAATATTTTAGTGATTCAAAATAATGGTGTTTAAATAAAACCAATTGTCACAGCCCTAACATTTCCTTGGTAAAGTTTCTATAGAAGTTGTGTACTATATTACATTTTGTTCAAACTTTGTTTGCAAAGCTAACTTTTTAAAATGTATGTTATGGTATAAAACGTTGCCCCTTTCTTAATAGTAAGTGCCCAGATTAGCGTTCTGGGCGTGACTGGTAGTAAACTTGATGAGATTGTAGAGTAATCCCATGACTTCTCATGCACAAGCTCAATATTCATATTAATTGTAATCACTAGCACCATAGCACATTGTCATGAGACCATATGAACAGATCACAAGACCAAACAATCCTGTCGCTCATTTTAATGGGGATTAAAGTGTTTTCTGTCACCTGCTGATCATTTTTGTGTTCATGTTGATGCTCCTCTTAGTAAAGCATCCAGCACTGTGCAGTGGCGCTAGTTACAATGACACAGTTCGTGGCAATGTGCTGAAAGCATGCGTACGCTCAAATACACGTACCTTTAAACTGAAGTGACATCATGTTAGTTCAGTCACTTCATTCAAAGCACTTGGATTGCACTTTGCATTCTGCATCTCGTTATTCACGACGCACTTGAAGTTTTTTTATTTCTGTGCAGTTTACATGTTTTTTATTTATAGGGGTGCACACGGTAATCGGCAGTTTTTATTATTTTGGCCCATTTAATGTACACCAATATTCGTGCTTGATTCTTTTCCAGTGGAGAATTACGTTTTTGCTTAGGCACGCTTACTAATGACGCAAGAACATTGAGACACTTGTTGTCCCAGTTCTGTGAAGGTGTGATCATCCTCATTGAGACACTCATTGCCCCAGTGCTGTGAAGGTGTGATCATCCTCATTGAGACACTCATTGTCCCATTTTTTGTGAAGTAAATGCAGCAAATAAACGATATCTGTTCATTTTAACATTCAAAATTGTAAAACAGTTTAAATATAGGCCTTATGTCTTGTTCTAGTAGTTTACAATAGCTTACATGTACTGTCTGTTATTGTCGGTATCGGTCCATATGGGTAGAGAACCATCGGCTATCGGTATCGGCCAAGAAAATCTTTATCTGTGCACCCCTAATTATTGCAGCAGTTAATGATGGTCAAAAAGGTGTTTTATACACTGAATTTTTTGCCATGAAACATTTGCTGTAAATAGTCATTTTTGTTGTAGAGGGAAAAAGAGCCGAGTCTCTGTGCGGAGTGTTCCTCCCCTTTGTTTATATTATTATTTGTATTATTATTTGTATTGTTGGTTGAGGCGCGGATGAAAAGCTGCCATTGTTTGTTATTGTTTTGTATTTTTGATTTTAGAAACCTCGTGAGGATGCGTGACTGATCAGCTACTGATTGTTTAACTAGCTGACAGTCACGCATCCTTATTAAACTCGTGCAGATTGTGGCCGATCATTAATAGCTAGTTAACCCCTCGGCCAGAATATAAAAGCCTGCAGCTTTGCTTGTTTGGAGAAGGGTGTTCGAGTGGAGAGAGGAGTGAGGAGGTAAAAGCCAATTCAATGTAAACAATTGCTATACATGCTGCTCAAAATCAGCACCATGCTTGTTTGGTTCTGTTTGTTTGGCCAGCGTGCCTTTTTGTTTTGTGTTTGTTGTAATCTTTTATTTACTATTATTTAATAAAAAGAACAGAAGGCTGCAGTGTTTCAGTTTTGCCCCGCCAGTACCTTTTTGTTTTTTGTTTTTGTGTTTCTGGTCTCACCTCACCCACTGCAAGCCATCTTGTTCACAGTCTCCTATTAAAAATGACACCTCTGCAATCATTTGTCTTGATGGAATGCAAAAAATAACTAAACAGATGTGGCAGTGAATTAACAAAGTGAAACAAGTCAGAGTTTTAGCTTTAAAACGCCTACATTAAGTTTTTTTTGTGCATTTTCAAATTAACACGAGAACCGCCAAAATTTCTGACTGGTTATAACTGCCACAGTGGTTCATTTGGTGTCTATTTTAAAACAGCTTCGATATGAAAAACAAACAATCGGATACAACTTCATATTTTTATTTATGAACACCATATATAACATTTGCACAGCAAAAACACTGTAGATACATTTTTTCCAAAAAGAGCACTTATACATAAATATGAAAAACTAATAAAATAAACATTACACAATAAACTACTGTGTAAACAGGTGTAGAAAGTTGCCTGCACATACAACATTATAAAAAATAACTAGTTATAAAAATAGCATAAAACAAAAATATAACATAACGAGCGAACTGAATGCGCTTTGAGGGAAACAGACTTCAAAGGCACATCTATTACAACGGTCTGGTTAGTACAATCCACACCGAAAACACGCTTTTCAACTCTACCAGTGCATGTACCACAGACTGCCTTTCACAACAGGCGCACACATCCAAAGTGTTGTTTCTGTTGCATTTAGCAGCCTGGCATTGTCTTTTCTGCCGTGTGCAAGTGGGTGCAGCGCTGGCTGAAGGTTGAGAGGCATTTGCAAGCCGGATTGCGCTTCTCTGATCAAAACGTTTCTTGCGAAGCTCCAGGGCTAGCTGCAAAATGAAGTCCCTCTGGGAGATTGTGTTGCAGGTGCACTCCTTCACAAAACAAAAGCCAGGTCCAAAACATTATAAAAAATAGCCACAGGCCACCTGCGAGAAGCACCTTTGACAGAATACTGCCGTTCCATTTGATCAAGTAGATCCACACCATACTTCATTGCATTGTGAAATGAAACACTCTCTGGCTTTCATCTAGCATCAGTCCCGATGGTCACTGATTTATGCAGAGATGATAATAGTAATAATAATAATAAAAATAATAATAACAATGTACAATGTGTAGAATGACTGACTTTCATCAGTGTTTCAAGCGCTCAACAGGATTATAATACGTTCTTTCACAATGACTGATCGTATTACAAAGGGCAGACTAAATTGTCTCTTATTGATTTCAGTTTATGGTTAAAGCTGCTCTGGTGTTCTAAGGAGCAAGTGCTTATAACTTATTCATTGTTACGATTCTGCAGCTGAAACACTGGTTATTTCATTCAAATATTTAGTAACACTTAAGAACGGACATGCATGAGAAATTCACAAACTCAGAAATGTGAGTTTTAATTGCTGAAGTGGTTCAAAAGACTTTAATGGTGGTTCTAGTGTTAACATATTAAACTGCATGAATCTCACTCTGCATGTCAGGCTTAACATCAGGACCAGCTTTCTGTTCTGAACCCCTGATCATTAATATTATTCTGGTACTTGTGTTTAGACACTAAACAGCTTTTGTTTAAAGAGTGCGTCCTTGTTTATCTTACACAGACATGTTTTGCAGTGGTGTATTTGGAAGTAGCATTGATCTCAAATCCTGTTATTTCAATTTTGACAAATGAAAAATGTTGGATAACCAAGTCAAAGTGAACTAGTATTCATATACAGTAAAACTGCAAAGAGTTAAGAGTAAAAGATGCTGAACTGGAAATGCTGCCACAGTCCTCTGTTCTTGCTACTTAGCGCCCTCACAGGTCGAGAGGGAATCACTGTATTTCTGTTGACAGATCTATCTGATGTTGAACTTCTTCACATTACTCACCCATCAAACAATCTGGTGTAAAATGATCCTGATACACAAGCCGAGAGTCACGATATGTCAGTCAGACCTCAAACAGGTAGACTGCTCACCTGAGTGGAAGGGTTCAAAGCAGCAATAGAGGGTGCCTCCCTTCCACACCGTGACGGATCATTCTACAGCTGTGGGGCTCTGTAGCTGAACACTGTGCACCTGCCTTCTTTCTCTGTGTGCATGAAATACTTTTAGAAAATAAATGGGAGTTATTGTTTACATTTCCATATGAGGAGTTGGTAGATTGATGTCAGTATAAACAGTAACACCTGTTTCTTTAATTCTCTGCACGTTTTCGATGCTCCGCTCCATTTCTGATGAAATCTTAATTGGCACGGAACATCCACCTTGGTGTAGAAACACACAAGTGACACAAGTGACAGGCTTGCTGTTAATTTAAACACTTCCGCCTCTGTGTGTTGGGAGGGGGTTGATATGACAATCTTTGAATCTGATAGAGTCTAAGCCAATTCAGGTCCAAGCTGTAAGTGTAAACACACCGATAGAGAACAGATAGTAATACTTCATTTCATTTTCTGTTTTCAGGACTGCCTTATCCAGGTGAAAGCCAAGGAACAAAGATGGAGTGTGTTTACATTAAACAGGAGCAGGTTCTGGAATTGGTACCTATCTGCATTAAACAGGAGATGACTGACCTGGAGCCTGTCCACATTAAAGAGGAGACTGAACTGGAGCCTGTCCACATTAAAGAAGAGACTGACCTGGAGCCTGTCCACATTAAAGAAGAGACTGAACTGGAGCCTGTCCACATTAAAGAGGAGACTGAACTGGAGCCTGTCCGCATTAAAGAAGAGACTGAACTGGAGCCTGTCCACATTAAAGAAGAGACGACTGAACTGGAGCCTGTCCACATTAAAGAAGAGACTGAACTGGAGCCTGTCCACATTAAAGAAGAGACTGAACTGGAGCCTGTCCACATTAAACAAGAGACTGAACTGGAGCCTGTCCACATTGAAGAGGAGTCTGTTGACTTGTTTAAGGATACAGAAAACATATCCCGGCCAAAGAGATCACATCTATGTAACGAATGTGGGAAGAGCTTTAGCCGGCTAGGAAACCTAAAAACACACCAGCGAAATCACACTGGAGAGAAGCCGTATCATTGTACTGAATGTGGAAAGAGCTTCCGTGAGTTAGGAGTCCTAAGAACACACCAGCGAATTCACACTGGAGAGAAGCCACACCACTGTACTGAATGTGGGAAGAGCTTCAATGCGCCAGGAAGCCTAAAAATACACCAGCGAATTCACACTGGAGAGAAGCCGTATCACTGTCTTGAATGTGGGAAAAGCTTCATTGCCAAAGGAAAACTAAATAGACACCAACAAATTCACACTGGAGAGAAGCCATATCTCTGTGTTGAATGTGGGAAATGCTTCTCTGAAAAAGAAAAACTAAAAAAACACCAGCGAATTCACACTGGAGAGAAGCCATATCATTGTTTTGAATGTGGGGTGAGTTTTAGTCAGTCAGGAAGCCTAAAAAGACACAAGGACATTCACATTGGAGCCAGCCTCGCTCCCTCCCAGTCCCTCACCTCTCCACCCTGCTTGTTGGTGTGTGTGGAGAGCTGTCTGATTCCTTGTCTCTCTGTCACCCTGCAGTAAACGAAGGGGGTCACCAGGAGTGAGAGCCAGCCTGAATCCAGAGACACTGAGAAGGGGAGCGTGTCAAACTGTAGGAGCCAGACCCATTCTTTCACAATGAACTACACTGGAAATTAATCTCACTCATCATGCTGTGAGGATTTATGTCAAGCTTGTTTGTGTGAACACATTAAACAAAGCTGCCAATAACACACATTTTTAAATACAATTAGTGTACCAGTGTCGGTGAGAACAGAAGTGAATTGTTTAAAAGAAATTAAAACTAAGGGTGTGGCAGCGATGTATGCTTCATTTAACTAGAGTGGCCTCTAAGCTATTGCACCAGTGCAGACACAAGCTGAAACTAACTTTTTTCTTTATTTTATTTCAAGTGGTGCAAAGTTTGCACTGGAGCAAATGCTGTGGGTTTGAATGAACTTGGCTGCTTTGCATGTTTAACCCTTTGCCGTCCTGTGGCGGACTAGGTTCCACATCAGTTTTCCCTTTCCAGCCCGATGTCAGAACCTGTCATCAAGTAGACGTCAAGCACAGGTCTCTGGTCGTTTTTTCTTCGGAAAAAGCAGAGAAAAGCCGTAATAAAAAAAAAAAAAAAAAAAGGGGGGGGTGTATCTGAGCAATACCCCACTGCTCTGCAGACATAACCTGAACAACCAGAGAATATCACAGGCATTTGCAGAGCTTTTTGAGATGTTACAGTAATAAAATAATGACCTGGTTCGCATTATTGAGGAGTTTGGTGATAAAGCGAGTGATCAGGAGAGGATTTATCAGTATGCACGTCTGTAAAGAGGTATGTGAAAAATACAGCAAACAAGCTTGGCTGGAGATGCAGTACTGAGTCTATTTTTCTTGATTTTGTTTCTGTGAATTTATTAAGATGTAGAATCACTGCATTGTGTTGCAATTTAAACATTTTCTGTGTTAAAAAGCACAGCTGTCTATTAGAAATACACTACAGATATGACCAAAGGTTTTTCCTCGCTGTAGAATGAACTAAATTTGCTTCATAAAGTTGAATGAAACCTGCTGAATAATGTTACATTAACACTTTGAATTACACACCGCTGTGTAGTTTTCTATATCCTGTATGAAAAATGGACAATAAAACATGGACTTCCAACATCTAATATGAAGTACTGGTAGACTTTTGTGATATAATTGTGCAGTTTCTTTGATTACACGATGGTCAATAAAAGTTCTGAATTATTATTATTATTATTATTATTATTATTATTATTATTATTATACTGAACATTTGAGGTGATGCTAAACTTTTTTCCAGCATTGTGCATATAAATCAGCCCTGCCATTAGAATGTTTGAAGCTTTATATGTTGTGTGTCAGTTGCATCCTATAAGAAAGTGAAGTGTAGATCATGCTATTAAAAGAGACCACATTTCACTATTCAGAAGCCACTAATAAACTTTGCATTGATTTTCCACTGAAGTGTTGTGAAGTGTTTTTTCTCTATTGCTTTACTGCTCGGCTCCACTATTTGTGCTGCCTGTCTAGGAGAAGAGAACTCTATTAATCCAAACAGCGTGCAGATTTATTTAGATTGGATTTGGAGCAATGGATCCTCAAACAGGTTTGGACTGTACAGGTATGAAATGCATGCGGAAATGGCAAAAACAACAAACAAAATCCATTGTTATTTTAAAACATTGAGGTCAAGAAAATGTTTTGAAAATAATACCACTAGAGGGTACTTCATATGAACAGCCTTTGGAAACACATTTAGAAGCACACTTTAGGAGTTTCATTTCTATAATATGTATTTTTAATGGAATGAGGGTGAAATTATGCAAACTGTAACGTAACAATAATAATCATTGTTAGCTTTAGTTTATGTTTGTATTGGAACCCAAGGGCTGAAGCTGAAATGTATAGAAGGGGTTCAGACTGATACAAATTAACAAGGAAATGTCACTTACACTAACAAGGACCATATTGGAAATGGAAACATAATGACACCACAGAAATCCAATAGCAGTGTTATTAACAGGCAAGAATTGGGAAGAAAATAAAAGTATCAGTTCTGCCATCTGCTGGTCACTTTTATTAACTGATTCAGTATAAAATATTTAAAATAAAATGCCTGAAGTGTGTATAAAGCTAGGGGTGGGCACCAATATCGATATTTGATATATGATATATTGATATGATATCGATAATAATTTCCATGTCACCATATCGTGGGATAAAACAATTCGCATAAGCTCACAGATTTGCTAATACTGCTAAAAATACAAACACAATGATCAAGTTTATTTTATATTAAGATACAACAAACCCTGTACATACCAATGAAGTATTATTGAACTGTTTTATTCAATTGATTGGCGTTTTTCTTCTTCTGAAAACCTGATCAACAAATGCATTTCAAACATTCAATAGCCATAAATCAAGAAAAACAACAAACCCACAGCCCGTGTCTCCTCTATGTGTATATCCTCTCTGTGTATCCTCTCTCTGTGTCTCCTCTCTGTGTATCCACTCTTGTGTCCCACCTCTCTCTGTATCTCCTCTCTCGTGTGCTCTATTCCCGTTTCCTCTCACAGGTGTCGTATACATATTTTCCCACCCCAACGTCCGGTTATATCGCGTGATTTTTTTTTTTACCAGAAGGGAAAGTTAATGAATCGCGAGAGCGGTGATTATACAACATTTATTCACTAGAGCGGCTGCTTTTATTTTGTGTAAAAGAAGCAACGCAATCGGAAACAAGTACAATGTTTTAACACAACTGCATGTATAACACAGTCGTGGCAAAATACATAATTAACAGCACAGACAGAGTTTTCTTGTTGAAAAAATTGTTTTATTGACAAAATTATAAAGTAATAACAAGCTTAACACTTACACGTATATATACACACACACACATACAGTACTGTACAAAAGTTTTAGGCAGGTGTGAAAAAATGCTGTAAAGTAAGAATGCTTTAAAAAATAGATCTGTTAATAGATTATATTTATCAATTAACAAAATGCAAAGTGAGTGAACAGAAGAAAAATCAAAATCAAATCCATATTTGTTGTGACCACCCTTTGCCTTCAAAACAGCATCATTTCTTCTAGCTACACTTGCACAAAGTCAGGGATTTTGTAGGCACATAGTCAGGTGTATGATTAAACAATTATACCAACCAGGTGCTAAAGATCATCAATTCAATATGTAGGTTGAAACACAATCATTAATTGAAACAGAAACATCTGTATAGGAGGAATAAAACTGGGTGAGGAACAGCCAAACTCGGCTAACAAGGTGAGCTTGCTGAATACAGTTTACTGTCAAAAGTCATACACCATGGCAAGACTGAGCACAGGAGGTAGTTATACTGCATCAGCAAGGTCTCTCCCAGGCAGAAATTTCAAGGCAAACAGGGGTTTCCAGATGTGCTGTCCAAGCTCTTTTGAAGAAGCACAAATAAACGGGCAACGTTGAGGACCATAGATGCAGTGGTCGGCCAAGGAAACTTACTGCAGCAGATGAAAGACACATCATGCTTACTTCCCTTCGCAATCAGAAGATGTCCAGCACTGCAGTCAGCTCAGAATTCGCAGAAACAAGTGGGACCCTGGTACACCAATCTACTCTGACGTGGATGTGCACGAAAACACAGGAACTGGGGTGCAGAAAAATGCCAGCAGGTGTTCTGGACTGATGAGTCAAAATTTGAAATATTTGGCTGTAGCAGAAGGCAGTTTGTTCGCCGAAGGGCTGGAGAGCGGTACACGAACGGATGTCTGCAGGCAACAGTGAAGCATGGTGGAGGTTCCTTGCAAGTTTGGGGCTGCATTTCTGCAAATGGAGTTGGGGATTTGGTCAGAATTAATGGTCTCCTCAATGCCCTGAATACAGGCAGATACTTATCCATTATGCAATACCATCAGGGAGGCATCTGATTGGCCCCAAATTTATTCTGCAGCATGACAACGACCCCAAACATACAGCGAAAGTCATTACGAACTATCTTCAGCGTAAAGAAGAACAAGGAGTCCTGGAAGTGATGGTATGGCCCCCACAGAGCCCTGATTTCAACATCAAGTCTGACTGGGATTACATGAAGAGAGAGAAGCAACTGAGGCTGCCTAAATCCACAGAAGTAGTGTGGTTAGTTCTCCAAGATGTTTGGGCCAACCTACCTGCCGAGTTCCTTCAAAAACTGTGTGCAAGTGTACCTAGAAGAATTGATGCTGTTTTGAAGGCAAAGGGTGGTCACACCAAATATTGATTTGATGTAGATTTTTCTTCTGTTCACTCACTTTGCATTTAGTTAATTGATAAATATAATCTATTAACATGCCTATTTTTGAAAGCATTCTTACTTTACAACATTTTTTCATACCTGCCTAAAACTTTTGCACAGTACTGTATATATAATTGTTGTATAGTATTTTGTATCGCCTGCAGTGGTGATTAAGGGTCAGTATGAGATCCAGCTGTTCCACTGAGACATACCCCCTGTGAACTCATTAATTCGGCGCGGCTCTGTCGAGCGGGTTACAATAGGCAGAGCAGTAAACTTTATGAAGACGGCAGAACGTAGCGCTCGCTATTACTTATCCAATGCTGCCATCGTGTGGCGATTTATTAGAATGGCATGTTCTAATATTGTATATTACTCTTTCTGTACTACCCATTGTAAACAGCAGAGGGCCCTAGCAACCGCTTGTCAGCGCCGTATCTGCATTCCATCTAAAATCCTGCTATTGGTTTCAATTTTTCTCACGACTAGGTATATCTAAATCAGTAACGATGCCTTTGTGTCTTTTTTTTTTAATTGGTCAAACAGCGTAACAGGGAATTAGTGATCCTGTATATTTTCTTTTAAAAATTGCTGGTGCAGTTTATGGTCATAATGTAATCTAATGTACTGATGCAACAATGTGCTAATCAATCTACGATTAATTAATAATTAATTATAATGTGGTGCGTCTTATATATATATATATATATATATATATATATATATATATATATATATATATATATATATATATAATATATATAAGAACATAAGAACATAAGAAAGTTTACAAACGAGAGGAGGCCATTCGGCCCATCTTGCTCGTTTGGTTGGTAGTAGCTTATTGATCCAAAAATCTCATCAAGCAGCTTCTTGAAGGATCCCAGGGTGTCAGCTTCAACAACATTACTGGGGAGTTGATTCCAGATCCTCACAATTCTCTGTGTAAAAAAAAAAAGTGTCTACTATTTTCTGTTCTGAATGCCCCTTTTTCTAAACTCCATTTGTGACCCCTGGTCCTTGTTTTATATATATTATATATATATATATATATATATATATATATATATATATATATATATATATATATACACACACACACAGTGTGTCATAGTATCATGTACACTATGTGTATATATAGATATATATATATATATATATATATATATATATATATTATAATAGTATAAGAATTATGATGACTGCATTATGAAACTTATTGCTAAATTGTACCTCTTGGAATATAAAAGGAAGTGTCTCTAACTCTGGTAAGTATATCAGGTTTCACATTGTGTTATTTTTTAGAGATTCCAGTAGACAATGTCATATACCTTCATGTGCACATTTTTAAATACAGTTCAACAATGTTTTAGACTACTTATTGTAAATTAAAATCTTTACCGTTCCATCACTCGTTGGCCATTATCTCGGAGTGAAGTCCTACCAATTTTGGCTAGTGTTGATATGTGAAAACCCACAAGAATAACTTGACATAAAAATACATGAGTTATATTATGTTCATGTTTATGTGGTCCACTATACACATGAATGAAGCTGTATGGTATAATTTTTTTTAACAGAAAAAGTCATTAACGAGTCCCAAGATCAAAATAAATCACCCTTATGAAAGTTTACCAGTTGAATTTATCATAGTACTTTCACACTTTTCAAATAGTTTCTACTGTTTCAACATGCTTTCACTGTGCTTTACTGTACTGAACCATGGTGTACTATAGTAAACATTTCTTAGAAACTTATATTATTGTATATCATGTTGAAACAAGGAAAGTTAAGGTAAAACCAAGGTGCGAAAGCACTATAAATTAACCAGGGTAAACACTCATAAGGGCAAGAATCAATATCAATAAATAAACAACATATTTCAATAAAGGAGTCAATTTGGAGAAACATTAAAGATAAACAATTTTGCATTTCAGATAAAACTCAAAAGATTAGCACAATTCAGAAGATTTCAAGTTCCACAGACTCACCATGTGAGTTCGATTGTGTACATCTTGAACAGCCTCTTCAAGGGCTACCAGCTCCTCCAATGTTGAATATTGATCAAAACTAAACTCTCCATCTTCAAGAGTATTCAGCCTTTTCCGTAATTCCATCACCTGTTGCCTTATATCTGTCAGAAGGTATACTACCCTCTGCTGGAATTCTGGAATGCATAAAAAGGACATTTCTTCTAATTATAAATACCGAATTACTTCAATTTGGTGCCTCAGCGCTTATTTTAAATTGATCAAAAATGACTGCAGCCCTTAAACGAGGGCGATGATTATACGAGGGCAGCCTTTATTAATACTATGCTTTAAAAACACTGCAATATTTTATTACATGATTTAAGACATTTTAAAAGCGGTGCCGTGAGAGGCTCCGATCTGCAGCATTATACACCAGTTTGTTTTGGGGCTGTATCAGTACATTTACTGACAGTTAACGAGAGCCTATTAGGTGGCATTTGGGAGATCAGGAGAGTACTGTACCAGCAAATCAGGAGTATGTATTGGTTAAGGGGCGGGGCAATGCTGGTGTGATGTAGATGTTCGTCTGCACCAAAAATGAGCTCAGAATATCGGCTTGATTTCTGTAAAAACTCAATAAATCCTTGTCACATAGACAGCTGCAGTCTATGACGTCAGACCAGAAACCAGGTAATAAACAACAGAGAGGTAGAGTTGGGTGGAGCTGAACAATTGGTTTCACTCAGCATTTAATGAATGAACAGAACAGTAAATAAAAAGGTTGTAACAAACAAAAACACAGGACACGGCACATTCACCAAATTAAAGAGACAAACAAACCGGACTACACAGACACGGTGAGCTGATATTTAATTATTATTATTATTATTATTATTATTATTATAACCTCTATCTCCAATCCCGTTCTCCACTCACCGAACACACAACCCAGAGTGAGTGAAAACATGCTGCTTTTATGCAGCTGTACCAAGACTAGACTGCTAATCAATCATTCAATTTGAGTCTCGGTACAACTGCATGTGAATTAATAAAGTGCATTTCCCCGTGCTCACATATTATTACTTTTTACTTGCACGTGAAGTGTTGTGCAAGCCTTGTGCCTAAATACAAATATACATTTTAAACACTCGTGTTACACAGACCTGTTTATATCCCATGTACCAATGACTATACACCAATATTAACACACAACATATAATAAACACAGGGGCAGGCACTTTTCCACACTGCCAAAGAGTTCCAAAGTCATGCACCACCCAGAAAGCATACCTGCTATCAGTGTATACGGTTACAGTTTGGTCCTCAGCCAAAATGCAGTCTCGCGTTAGGGCAAATAGTTCCGAAGCTGGGGCTTACAGATTGCTAGGTAATTTTGTACTTTCTAAGGCAGCAGTCGCAGTGGTGACTGCATAGACGACTGAGCCATCTGCAAATAGCTCTAAATCTGCATTATGCAGGGGCACATCAGGGTGTGGCTTACAGACTTGTTCCACAAGGGCAGCGCAGTCATGAGGCTCCCTATCTGATTCTATGGGAAGAAGAGTGGCAGGGTTAAGAACAGTGCACCGTTTGTTTTAAAGTTACATGAGACATAATCATTAACACATTCTGGTAGTGCCGGAGTCTGGCTGGAGTCAGGTGTGCAGTTTTTGCCTGTAAAATAAGAGCATGAACAGCATGGGGAAGGTAGACTGTTAAAGGACACATTGCAACAATGTCAGCACTTGCTAACACTGCTTGGGTAGCATCCGCCACAGCCCGCAGAGAGCAGACCAATCCTCTGGCCAAGTTATTGAGACGTTTGGAGTAGTAGGCCACAGGGCGCTGCTTCCCTCCGTGGTCCTGTGTAAGAACAGCAGACATAAAACATCTGTTCACAGACAAAAAGGTTAAAAGATTTAGGATAATCAGGCAAGCCCAGACATGGGGAAGATGACAGTAGCTGTTTGAGTCTGTCTAGGGCCCATAAGCCTTCTTGGGTCCACGCAACCATATCTTTCATGGCCATTTTATGACTGTAAATGAGATCAGAGAGGGGCTGTGTGACCTCTGCATAATCAGGGATCCAGGCCTGGCAGTAACCGGCCATTCCTAGGAGCGTCATCATGCGCTGTTTTGTGGCAGGATGGGGGTGTTGCAGTGTGAGTCCATGCCAGTCTCTACCAGGGAGGCATGAACAGGGGCAAAAACCTCCTCTGCCTCCCTGCTCAGAGGATACTGCGCACAGCTAGGTCTGTGAGTGCTTTTAGGTGTGACTGTTAGTGGTCTGCTCCCCTCACCCTCCCGATATCGTATTTATCTATAGCCCATAGGGAGCCTGGGAGACCAGCCAGCAAAGGTGATGCGGTCTCACCTAAGACCATCGATTTTGATGGGAGTGCCCTGTCTATCCCGTGAATACCTCGTTGGAAGGGTGCCATCCAGTAAAAGGGAACACACACAGTGTGTGTACTGGGGGAGAATTTGGACCCGCCTACTTTGGACTGCCAGTCAGACACCTGCAACACAAATTTAACCCAAACACCAGTATCCTTCCATTCAACACCAGGTGTTTTGCAATAGAAACATGTGGCGTTGTATTAGTAAACTGGTATAATACAGTCCCTATTTAGTTGAAACCCTAAAGTCAAAATCTCTCATCAATGGTGAGTATTGGGTGGTACAGTGGAAACCAGTCCGTGGCATAAAGCAGCCAGTATGTCCCCATTTATCACGGGTCATAGCAAAAGTCTCGTCAATTCACTTGCTTGACATTGTATATGTAAGCTGTATGTCCCATGCATAGAACCAGTCGTGTGCCTGGGCTGAATCAGACAATAACATAATAGGGTGTGAGATAGTGAGGCCATGTTTTAAATAGATTTCTAAACCCAGTTTGCACAGTAACTCCCTGCCCGCTAGATATCAAGGACAATACTTCGAGTATATAAACTGATGCACAAGGCTTCTGCCCTCAAACTGGACCGATATGGGCATCATAATTTCTCTTTAAGAACTATACCAGAGGCTCCTACAGTATTTATTGACTCAATAGACATGAGAGGGTTGACATGGCAGCACTGGTATCCACCAGAAAATCAAATAACTCACCATTCACGAGAAGACCGACAGTGGGGGGTCTCATGGGGGTTAGAAAAGATTTGTACACGTTGTTTTTCTGTCAGCTGTCCCTGCCTCGCCTCATTCTGCCTTGAGTTTATATAGGGTAACCTGTGGCGGTGGCGCACTTGGCCAGTCGCCGCCTGTAGCTCCCTGTTCATTTGGGGAATTACTAGTGAAATGCCCTTCCTGCCCACAATTATAACAAGCGTAAGCTTTGTCCTGCTGCTGTGGACCCTGTCTCTTTCTGCTGCCACCTCCCCTGCCTCCCCGCTCATTGATCCTACCTTATCTCCTCCACCTGCCTTGTTGGAAGCTGCCCCGTCCATGTGGGCGTTGTTGGTTTTGTCTTTAGTAGTAGGCTGACTTTGCAGCTTGCAGTTTAACTCTTTCTTTTTCGGCTCTGGTCTTTGTTTTATTATCTTGTGATTGCTGTTGTCTTTCGGCATGTTTGCAATGTTCAATCACTGTTGGTAAAGTAGCAGATTCCCAGCCTATGGAGGTCATTCTTACTTGTTTGTTTAATGCAGATGTTAGTCAGTTCATCATAGCTGCTTTCAGCAGGCTGTTGTAATCATCGGTGCCTGGTTTGAGACCACTATGTTTGCGAAAACATGTTTCAGTCTTTGTCTATTCTCCTCCAGTGATTCCTTGGAATGTTGAGACCAGCTACTTATAGCATGTCAGTCTGTTTTAGCCAGATAGGCTGCTCTTATTTTTTTCTCTTCCTCTTTACTTTCTTTTAGCATTATTCCCTTGACTTGGTTTGCTACCTATCTCTCTGCCTCTCTTTTAAAGTTTCTATAACTGTCCTAGTCAATTTTATGCTTTTTTCAACATCCTCTAACTTTTTTCTGCATTCTTTTAACACTCTCTCACTTAACGCACCTTTTAATGAAAAATCTGCTACTTTGTGCCACAAAACATTCGATTCACTACACCTCAATCAGAATAAGAATGAAGAATAAAGCTTTTCTACAATAAGAAGGGGGCAAACTTGAGCTAGAAGATTTATATAACACAAACAGCACCAGGTGAGGAGAGAGATGAGAGACAAGCAACGTCTTGTTACCTGGTAATGAGACAAGGAAGTGAAATATGCGAAAAAAAAAAAAAAATCATAGTGGGAAAGGCGAGTGTTATATAAAGTAGGAATGTCTATATTTAGCACTTTGGCTAATTCAATGTTTTAAATTTAACTTTTATTTATAAACATCAAACACACTAAATCAAGTGTTCAATATTGCACTGTATTTTATAGTCTGAATTTGAGCATGTATGAAACAGTATGGAATAAGAATGTCTTCTACTCAGAGGTTTAATCACTAACAGGACCAGGATTCCCCAATTCTGCGATCACAGAAATTATTACAGAATTCACCATTTTGCATTGGCATTTTCAGAAATTGTCTCACATAGGCGTGCAGTAGAGCTTCCGTCTAAACTACAGAATATAACTGTAACTGTCTGTGCTGAATAGAACCGAAAACCTTTCCATGAAGACATGCCTCGTACCAGCCTCCGCGGGAAAAAAAAGTTACGATAATTCAGACAATAGGGTTATGTTGAAATGAGGGAGGATACAATCTGAATTATTGGCACCGCACACCGGCAACTACAGTGATACAAATATGTAACATTTGCAAGTAAAAATGAGAAGGATATTATTATTGTTAAATAAATAAATAAATACATAAAAATAAATAAAAACTTTCGCCTTCCTCTGAAAACCTGCGAGTGTGTGGGCCCGTGTCCAGCTGCATCTGCTACTGCTGCACCTCTGGTTTAAACATGATTAGAAGCATATTAAGAAGGGTAGAAAACCAGTTCATAAACAAATTTGGCTACCAGGGTCGTCGTATTTTGTTCTCATTCTTTGAACACACTCACACAGGGTCTGGGGTTCTTTTCAGGGTCTCAGTTTATTCACCAAAATTAGTAAGAAAGAAGGATTTGAGAGAGAGGTAACACAAAGGGTACAAATGAATAGAGCAGGTAAAGATAGAAGTAGGGTTTTGTTTTAAAGATAGGTGAACAATATTATACAGAGCAAGAGGGGGGAGGCTGTAAGAAACAGATAAACAGTATCACTCAGGGCCTGCCATCTCCATCTCATGTGTTACATCATCTCTTTCTCAAATAGTCATATTTAACATGTTCTATACACACATTTGACTAAATCAACAATAGCGAAATCATGTAAGGATACACCCCCGCTATTTCTCTTTTCAGGTTTCCCAGAAAATCTGCGCAACCGGTGTTTCAACACAGCTCTTTCTCCATCCAGAAATATTCGCGCTCTGCTGAAACTGTTCTGATGCACTCTCTTTTAACTCGGTGCCTTAAAGGGATAGCCCTGCATTTGGCCAGTATATGAACAAAAACACTTGCTTTTAAACACCCGGTCACACCCTCCCCTGCTATTAGTCAGAGTCCTCTATGATTATCCTAGCCCTGGGAACTGAGATCTTCTCTACAAGCACCTGTTCCACTTCACAAAGTAGTTCCACAATGAACTCACGGTTAGTATCCTCCAGACCACCTATTGCTGTTTGTGTCTGTCTAAATGGATTTCTATGCCTGCCTGCCCTAGTCCATGAGGATCTCATGGGAGCGGGTTTGGGTGCTACCCCTGAAGCTGACTCAACAAATTTCTGCCTGGCCAAGCTCGTGGCCTCTACCATTGTCACTACAGGAGGTTGACCTATTACTGCACCCTCATTCTTTGATGAATTTGACTCCATCCCCACCTTTGGTTGAGGTGGAAGCACGGATACTGCCTTTCGGGTACTTTCTGCAAAATCACTACACGACCTTAACTCAGACTGATGGACCCTCCTAACCTTTCCTTCCCGCACTGACACTATAGTACAAATAGTACCCTGTATCTCTGAGATCTTATACACATCAGGACCCCAGGCATCCAGTATCTTGTTGAACCCTAGCGGTCTGCTACTCACATACACGTATTGACCTAGTTGAAGGGACGGGGGGGCATTACTTTTTCAATGTGACCACGCACTATATTCTTAGCTTTCAGGCAGAGATACTCCCCTGCTTTTCGGTGTGCATCCCGTAACCTTTCCTGATGCACTCACAACCAATCAGTCTGCAGAAAATGGCATTTCTCTGGTTTCAGTTTCAGTCCTGTCTCCCTTAGTCTAGCCAATACAATATCCAATCGGTGCAGGTGCTCCTCAAATGAGGTAGAATAAACCAATACATCCTATAAATAAACTAGCAGTATTTCAAAGATCAAATCACTCATAGTAGCTTGCATTAACCGCTGGAAGGTAGAGGGAGCGTGGCACAGACCAATTGGCATTTGGGTTCAAACAACCC
Source organism: Polyodon spathula (assembly GCF_017654505.1). Lineage (NCBI taxonomy): Eukaryota > Metazoa > Chordata > Actinopteri > Acipenseriformes > Polyodontidae > Polyodon > Polyodon spathula. The sequence continues at coordinate 880,098 of NC_054593.1, forward strand.
AAGCGGAGACACAAACGTTGTATTCTCCTGGTCCTACCCGTGCGACCCGGATCACGTCCTACACTGCCGGCTAACTAGCCTGTTCTTTTACAATACCCCGGGGTCTGCCCGAGGGTTCCCCGCTCTCACTGTCTTGCTGTGAAACTCTTTCATTTTTTCTTTTTCTACCGGCTGATTTCCGGTCCTGGACCAGACCTTCCGCACTCTCGGCGTGTCGAAGAGGGCAGGCCTGAGGAAACAGCGGAGGATTATAAACTTATAGGGCTAACAATCTCCTAGACTTGCCTCTCAGCCATTCAGAGAGGGGAAATGTCCACAAACCCACTTTCCCACCTCCATGTGTCACTGCCATGAGTCACAGGCGGTTGTTGGACGACTGCCGCCCTCTTCCTGTAGCCCTGTGAACACGCCAGCAGAGTCAGCACAGATATCCACCTGCTACAAGCCGAAATAAGGGATATCTAACCCTTTTGCTGCTGTCAGCCAAAGCCACCCTGCAGTCCGTAACAAATCAGTTCCATCCGTCAGAAAATGTTCCCTGAAGAACGTCTCTGATTCTGTACTGACTACCAGTGTTTAACAGACACAGCACCAATACCTGACCAATCTTAATGTTAACTATAGGGCATGTCCCTACTGCTCATTGTATGACCTGCTCCTTCATCGCTCCCGATCTGTTAGTGGACCCTAAAAATAACACTGCATCTCCCGCTATCATAGCACTTTCAATCAAAGCTGATATATTTCGTTTTGCTGGCCGCTGCGGGCAAACTTTAGCAATGTGACTCTCCTCCCTAAAACGAAAACAAATCGTTTTCCCGTCATCTGTATATTTCGGACGCTCTTTTGCAGTTGACTGCACCCCCTTCCACCTGCTACCTAACGCTAAGCTCATTACAGCCTCGGTCAGATTCTCTGGTGCTTTGCCCTGTTTCTCCATTGCTTTCAAAGCATCCTGAAGTGTTACTATCCCTGCTTCTCTGTCTCTTATTGTCACTCCAGGCACCTGAGATTCAGCACAGACATCCACTACACTGGTCGCAACAGTTTTAAAAACAAAAGGTTTATCCTCCTCCTCAGCCCACAATGTTGCTTCCTCACATAGAGAAAGGTCATTTGAGGTTTCTCCCTCACAATTCTTTTTAAACTTTTCTCAGTGACGTATCTCTGATCCCCTCTACAAACTGGTCACGTAAAACATTTGTCCACGATGCTCTTCTGCCATCGTGCTTCAAACGGTACCCGGGATATAAGTGGATCTGTGTAACACGAGTTGTTTAAAATATATATTTGTATTTACGCACAAGGATTGCAAAGGACTTCACGTGCAAGTAAAACGTAAAACTTCCGAAAACTATGTGGAGCTGGTTGAGACTCTGGTGAAGAACTACAGCACAATGGGCTATAGAATGTCCTTCAAAGTCCATATCCTTGATGCTCCTCTTGATAAATTCAAGGAGAACATGGGATCGTACTCAGAGGAGCAAGATGAGCGCTTCCACCAGGATATACTGGACTTTAAACGTCGCTACCAAGGACAGTATATCGAGAACATTACTACATTTGGGGACTGATTCGTGAAAGTGATTTACAGTATAATCGTAAATCTCAAAAAAACTACTCGCTTCTAAATCTTTTGTAGTCATTTTTGTATTAGTTTAGTATAAATACATGTTAATTTGGATTCATATGTTGTTTTTTTTCTGACTTAATGTGAAGGAAAAGACACAAATTCGCCCGTTTTCCCATTGGAAATAGTGATATTTTGAAATATCACTGTGCTGGTCACAAAAGCAAAGTTTGTGGGGAATAATAGCCATTTTCTATACTTTTGAGGCATTAACAATTAGGAAATAACACTTCCTACCCAGGAACAAAAATTGTGTTACACAGTGTATTATTGTTACTGTTGGTATAATTTCACCCTTATATATATATATATAATATGATTCTACAGATTGCGCTACAGGTGTTCTCTGAAACATTTAATTTGTATCATCATCTTCATTTAGGTGCTGCCTAATGGAACAAACATGTAAACCATCTGACTTCTTTCAATTGCAGAACAAATTTATGGCGCACACAATATAGTGTATTCAATATGCTTTATTGCATTTAAAAAGATATATAAAAAGACTGTTTGAAAACCTTGGTGTCACGGAAGTAATCAAATCACACAGTGTGTCAACTTTTCTCATGAATTATATATATATTATATATATATAATATATATATATATATACTATATATATATATATATATATATATATATATATTAATTTGGAGACATGTCGGATGAAAAGATCGGAGATCAGCTAGTGGAGAAGACTACTTAATTTACTTCAGAAACGTACCACTTACTGAACAGAAACTAGATCTTGTGAGTTACTTACCAAATACCTATGCTTGGTTGCTTACACGCAAATGTGACTTGACAAATGCTGCATATTTGCTGAATTCTACATTGTGCATAGCGGCTCGCCTATCCTAGGTAAAGACTTGTTTGCAGCATTAAAAATGCAAGTGATCGAAGGTCGCATTTTAAATACACCATGTATTATTGCCATGCAGATGCCAATTTCAGCAATTGCAAATGACAATACAAAGGACACATTGGGCTGTGCTAAAGGATTTATACATGAAATTAAAATTCGGCCTAATGTGACACCAATACAGCAAAAATTGCGTCACCTATCATTCTCAGTGAGAGATACAGTCTCACGGGAACTCAAAAAGCTGGCCGAGAATGATAAGATTGAACACACTGAATCCTCTCAATGGGTTTCACCGATTGTGGTAACGATGAAGATGACCGGAGGTATTCGATTATGCGTGGACTTAAGAGAGCCAATAAAGCAGTGGTGAGATATTTTTTACATTGGATTTATTAAGTGCATACTAACAAGTGATGCTACACGAGGACAACAGGGATTTCACGGCATTTATTACTCATGATGGACTGTTCCATTTTAAACGTGTGCCATAAGGACTTGCATCAGCACCCAGCTTTTTTCAAAAATTAACTCTGAACTACCGATGCGTCAGACTATGGACTGGGAGCTGTATTTACCCACTTCTACACTGACAACATTGAAAAGACGGTTTCATTTGCTTCACGTACACTTACTGAAACGGAGCGCAAGTCGAAAAAGAAGCACTTGCTTACGTGTGGGCAGCTGAGAAATGGTAAAATTATCTTTGGGGAATAAATTTACACTACGCACGGACCACAGTCCGTTGACAACACTGCTCACAACAAAAGGACTAGGACGAGCGGGTTTACGCATCGCCAGATGGTCAGCGAGACTACTGTCATTTACTTATGATATAGATTGCAAATCGGGAGATGAAAACGTGACAGCTGATTGCATGTCTCGCATGCCTTTACCTGTAGTGGATGTTTTGACAGAGGATGACGTAGAAGTCGCTGCATTTACTACAGGTACGCTTGCTGCAGTTACAGAGGAGCAGTTTAAAGCAGCTTGTTATGCCTGTCCAATACAAACACAACTGGTGAGTGGTTTACTACCAGATGTCCAAAGAATGCAACATGTTTAGATTCTGCTTTACAATTCAAACTGAACTGTCTTTGCAAGCTTGATGTATGATTTGAGGTACTCACTGTCCAATTGTTCCTGCTGAACTGCAACATAAACTCCTTAACCTTGCACACGATACCCACCAGGGGATCGTAAGGATGAAACAAAGACTGCGTGATCTGTACTGGTGGACCAGAATGGATGCTCAAGTTGAAGCAGCTATCAAATCTTGTGTTACTTGCCAGTTATGACAAGACAGCGGTGACACATTTGCCGCCATTACAACCAGTGTCCTTCCCTAATTCAGCGTGGAATAAACTGTCTATCGACATTGTAGGACCATTTGAAGGTGTTCCACTGGAGTGTCGTTTTGCCATTACTTTGATCGACTACTACAGAAAATGACCAGAAGTTGCTTTCACTTCACAAATCACTTCTGCTACAGTGATTACATTCATGTCTACTGTTTCAGTAGAGAAGGAAACCCGAGGGAACTCATATCCGACAATTGATCACAATTCACTTCACTGGAATTTGAAACTTTCCTACAAGATAGAAATATAATACACAGCAAGTCTTCAGTTGACTATCCTCTAGCGAACGAAGAGATCGAACGCTTCAACAGAAGTCTGAAAGAGAGTCATCACACAGCCAAGTTAGAAGCTAAAGTTGGAAAACGTTGACTAAAGCGTTACTACAAAACTACAGAGCTACTCGCCATGCCACAACACAGAGATCACCTGCTGAACTACTGCATGGGAGGGAAATGCATACAGAGCTACATATTGCCAGTTTACAAATATAGAAGTCTAACGCACCATCATCGCTGGATATAGCCAACACTGTCCAATAGAAAGAGCAAAAATATAAAGAGTACACAGACAAATGAAGAGGAGCCTAGGACAGAACCTTTGAATGTGGCCCGTTTGTAAGAGTTCGAAAACCTGGAAATCTGCATAAAGGAGATTCAAAGTTTACCGCGCCTCTCAGAAGTTTGCTCCTCCTGTCTCTCTGTAGCCATCTAGCCTTGCTTCGGCAGGATGCAGCAGAATCCCACCCTTAACATCATATGTGATAGGGTCTTCGTCGGATCACACGTGTGGGTAGCCGGTGTTCAATCATACAGAGAGACAGACGTGGGTGTTGAAACGTCGGCACAGGCGCGCAGCATTTATTAACAAAAACATAAAACGAAAGTAAAATAAAGGCGTTCATGTGACGTTACCAGCGATGGTAACACACACACACACACACAGAGGACAAATACAGCAAACTGTACAAAAAGTGGAAAATAAAACACAATACCCCAAACTATAACTCAGAAGGTGCCGTGAAATCACAGCGATCGCCATGCTTTTATACTGAAACTCCGTTGAGACACGCCCACATGCCTGCTGGAACAGCTGATTGCTTTCAGTTGCTGCTCCACGCACACTGGTAATCGTCCCTAGTGGAGAGTCACAGCAGCTAAACAATTAAATTAATATTAACAGTTAACACAAAAACATAAAATAAACTACATATTTCATTGTGCAAAGCTTACACTTTGCCACAGATGATAACTGTTCGATTAATTTTTCTCAAATATATATCAACAAATTTGGACAGATGTTCAGTTTCGAACCACAGCCAGAAACAATGAGTCTATCCAAAGGATTCTACATATTCTTAAGTATTTTAGGCAACATATAAAAATATCGGTTTAATGGGAAATTTAACTGGCAAAATTTAAATTTGTTATACAATTATTTTCACATAACAATTTTTAGATTACATCCATACATTGCTTAATTTTAGTAGTCGGATCACTAATCAATGGTTTATAATTGTCCAGATCTTGGATTATTATGGCACCCGCCTTATCAGCTGATTTTATAATCAAATCATTAAGCTCTGAAAGTTGTCTAAGAGCATATATTTATTGTGAACTAGAGTTATTTTTAACATATCTTCGCTTTTTTACAATCTTATCAATATCTCTCTCAACTAATTTAGAATATGTTTGAATATTGGAATTAAGGTTAGCATTAGGCAAAAAACAGAGAACGATGTCTACATCTATACTGAACAAAAATATAAACGCAACATGTAAAGTGTTGTTCTCATGTTTCATGAGCTGAAATAAAAAATCCCAGAAATTTTCCATATGCACAAAAAGCTTATTTCTCTCAACTTTTGTGCACAAATTTATTTACATCCCTGTTAGTCAGCATTTCTCCTTTGCCAAGATAATCCATCCACATGATAGTTGTGGCATATCAAAAAGCTGATTAAACAGCATGATCATTACACAGGTGTACCTTGTGCTGGGGACAATAAAAGGCCACTCTAAAATGTGGGAGTTTTGTCACACAATGCCACAGATGTCCATCAGAACTGTTAACAGAGAATTCAATGTTCATTTCTGTACCATGCCGCCTCCAAAGTAGTTTTAGAGAATTTGTCAGTACGTCCAACCGGCCTCACAACCGCAGACAATGTGTAAACACGCCAGCCCAGGAAATTCACATAAGAACATAAGAAAGTTTACAAAAGAGAGGAGGCCATTCAGCCCATCTTGCTCGTTTGGTTGTTAATAGCTTATTGATCCCAAAATCTCATCAAGCAGCTTCTTGAAGATCCCAGGGTGTCAGCTTCAACAACATTACTGGGGAGATGTCCAGACCCTCACGATTTCTGTGTGAAAAAGTGCCTCCTAGTTTCTGTCCTGAATGCTCCTTTATGTAAACTCCATTTGTGACCCCTGGTCCTTGTTTCTTTTTCAGGTTGAAAAAGTCCCTTGATTCGACATTTTCAATATCTTTTAGAATATTGCTGCTTGAATTAGGTCGCCGCGTAGTTTTTTTTTCAAGACTGAACAGATTCAATTCTTTTAGCCTGTCTGCATATGACATGCCTTTTAAGCCCGGAATAATTCTGGTCGCTCTTCTTTGCACTCTTTCTAGAGCAGCAATATCTTTTTTATAGCGAGGTGACCAGAACTGCACACAATATTCAAGATGAGGTCTTACTAGTGCATTGTACAGTTTTAACATTACTTCCCTTGATTTAAATTCAACACTTTTCACAATGTATCCGAGCATCTTGTTAGCCTTTTTTATAGCTTCCCCACATTGCCTAGATGAAGACATTTCTGAGTCAACAAAAACTCCTAGGTCTTTTTCATAGATTCCGTCTCCAATTTCAGTATCTCCCATATGATATTTATAATGAACATTTTTATTTCTGCGTGCAGTACCTTACAATTTTCTTTATTAAATGTCATTTGCGATGTGCCTGCCCAGCTTTGAATCTTGTCTAGATCATTTTGAACAACCCTTGCTGGGGCCACGCCTCCTACTTTTGTGTCTGTGAATTTAACAAGTTTGCTAACTGTACCAGAATCTAAATCATTAATGTAGATTAGGAATAGCAGAGGACCCAATACTGATCCCTTTGGTACTCCATAGGTTAACCAGTCCCTAATCCATGTACATGTGTTTCCTTGAATCCCAACTGCGTTCAGATTGAGAAAAAATCTATTATGCGCGACTTTGTCAAAATCTTTCTTGAAATCTCAGCAAACCATGTCATATGCTTTCAAATTATCCAGTATCGATGTTAGTTTAGACACGATCTCCCTTTCCTAAACCATGTTGTCTGTATCCCAGGATACTGTTACCATATCGGTAATTTTCTATTATTATAGTTTCCATAAGTTTGTATATAATAGAAGTCAGGCTTATTGGTCTGTAGTTACCTGGTTCAGTTTTGTTTCCCTTTTTGTGGATCGGTTTTACGTTTGCAATTTTCCAGTCTGTCGGTACAACCCCTGTGTCAAGAGACTGTTGCATGATCTTGGTTAGCGGTTTGTAAATAAATTCTTTCATTTCTTTGAGTACTATTGGAATGATCTCATCCGGCCCATTAATTTTTGTCCGTTATTCTGTCCAGGTTTAACACCCATTTTTTTTTGTCCAGGTTTAACACCTGGGCTTCAGCACTATTTCTTATGTATAGCGCTACCCCTCCTCCTCTTCTGTCCTGCCTGTCTTTCCTATACAGTGTATACCCACAAATATTATATTTGTCTCCATCACTCTCAGCCAACCAAATTTCTGTAACACCTATCGCATCAAAGTTACTTGATAGTGCAGTAGTTTCAAGTTCTAAAATTTTGTTTCTGATACTTTATCATTTCGTTGTCTTACCTGTGTTATTGTCTTTGTTTTGGTGCGGTCTCTCTACTGTTTTTTTGTTGATTTCCTTTCGTTTAGATGAAGTATTTCCATCTGTCCATATGGTCCTTTGCAAGGTGCCGACAGTATCCCAGATAATACCACAGTTTTGGTCTTCTCTTTTAATTTCCTTCCTTTGCAGGGATTTTGGTCTGTCTCTTCCAATGTTGTTTGTACTGATGTGGATGACTACTACAGGCCCATCTCCTGTTTCTTATAGGAGCCAGCCAACGTTCTCAGTGATGTGCTTGACCGAGGCTCCCGGAAGGCACCACATTGTTGTAGTAAGGGGGACCAATCTGCGAATTGAACTTGCTGTGTTTCTCAATATGGAGTCTCCAACAATCATGCCCTCCCTTCTTTTTGCTGTCTGGTCACCACTGTTAATAGGGTCCTGGATGTTGTTCCTTTCATTCTCTTGTTGTTGGTTCTGCTCATCAAAATTCTGAAGTGACTCAAATCTGTTGGTTTTTTTCATTTCTTGAGGAAGTTTCTTTTTTTCCCTGCTTCTGCGTACTTAACCCAGCTGTTCTGTGTGTGCCAACTCCTCAAAATCCTGTTGCTGTCTCATTTCTTCCAGCTTCATTACTTTCATACTTACTAGTTTATGCAAGTCCTGGATCGTGCGGCACTTTACGCACACTTGGTTTAGCTCTTCTGGGTTTTCCCACATCATGCAGGTGTCACAGATTACTGGCTTGAAGACCATGTTAATATTTTTTTTTTTGAAGCTGTTTCAACCTGCTTTCAAATTGCTTCTAAACTGTTGTGCACATTTCTCGCCTGCACTGCTCCCACGCTGTCACTGGGAAGACTGCCTCGTTTAACTGCGTTGTTCTGCCTTGCTGTTGGCTACTCCCCTCTCCCATATCTCAGAACGTCAATTGATCTGACATTGACTTGTGATCTGACTACTAAAATTAAGGAATGTGCATAATTCCCCAGGTAGGCCTATTTGACTGGCTGTGGTTGGATAACTGAAGATCTGTCCAAATTTGTTGATGTATAATTGAGAAAAAAAAAAAGTTGAACAATTACCATCATATTTCAAAGAATCTAGAGATGTCATAAATTGTCTGACTAAACTGAAAATAAAATGAAATAGTTTGTTGGTGAGTTTTGATATAGAAAGTTTGTATACGAATATTCCACAAGAATCATTTACAAGCGGTCATTCTTTCTTGAAGATAGAGTGTCGAGTCTGGGAGGCCCAAGGACCTCCCAGAGTGTCACCAGTCTGCCTGACCTGGGATTTTTTTGTGTATCCCAGCACACAGACTGTCCAGCTTCCGCTCGGAGAGGTGTGTAGGGCACACAGCTGGGACATTGAACAAGTTTGTGTTATAGCACCTTGACCCGTCCATTCAGCCGCTGGCACTGAATGCACCAATATAGTAAGGTTGCAAATGCAACTCTGGTTCTCTGAAAAAGAAAGTAGCCATCAACTAATGGATGTCACTGTTAGGTGATAAGAATATGATGACCTTTAAGCTTCCGTTGCTCTGATGTCAGCGCCGCGCCCCTCGGGTGCTGACTGACTATGAATGACTCTTTAGCTTAAGGCCGCAAGGGCTACTGAAGCGACCTCGCTGCTTTCAGAGAACAGGTGATGCATCCGCAACCTTAAGTTCTCTTTCAATTCGTAAATAGCAATTAAATAATGGGTACTGTGTACCAAAGTAGTCACGAGGGAGACGATGCAGCGGTAGGACAGGTTCGGTCTACAAGTTAAAAATATACATGGAATAGCGCCTCAGCGTGCGGTTCGAAAGACATATGTTCTAACAATGTCCTATGAACAGAGGGTCTTTAACAGTACGATATTGTACCAGGATACTCTTACCACATGGGTAGCGCTGGAGAGCGTACACAAAGAGTACAGCAGTCTAACACTATGTGGTCTCTTCCACTGGTGTAATAGAGCCCAAGACTGAAACTCCAAAAAGTGCAGAGGAATCCAGCAATTTCCGTCTGTATAACCTCATGAAATTGTATGGCGTAGCCCAGCTAGCCAAAGCACATATTTCAGACGCTGACACCTCGAAAGAGGGCCCAGGATGTCGCCATACACCCTGGTAGAATGCGCATTCAATTGCCCTGAAGGGGAAAGGTCAGCAGATTCATAAGAAAGAGTACTGGCATCCAGGCATTCCGTTCAGGGGCTAGACCCATAGCTGCATCAGCTGGGTGTTCGGGTGTCACAGATCGCAATGAGCCTGAGAGAGGAGATCCGCCCACAGAGGGATCCGCCTTGCTGGCTGTGCAGGAGTTGCGCCAGGGTCAAAAACCAGGTCCTTCGGGGCCACCGAGCAGCTACCAGAAGCACAGTAGCTTTCTTTACCCTGACATTCTCTAGGGGAGCATTGGTATCGTGGGATGGCATATAGGAGACCAGCGGGCAACTCGTATGCCAGGGCGTCTACTGCCAAAGGGACCGTCGCAGTCTCTCACGAGAACGTAGACGTAGTAGACTCTCGCGAGATATAGAGATCTATGTCAGCTCTACCGAACCACTCCCAGATGCATTTCACTGCCATGGGGTGAAGACGCCATTCCGAGGCCAGCGTACCTCCTCTGGAGAGGAGATCCGCGGCGTGGTAGAGTCAGTCCATTAAGTGGACTGCTCGAAGAGAAGAGAGACGGGGCAACCACAATAACAGCCAAACCATCATGCCGTGAAGGCTCTGAGATCTGCCCTGGCAGTTGATATATGCCAAGACCGCTACAGCACGTGTTTTTTCCGGACCACTTGAATAAATTGCTGTAGTGCGATATCTACTGCCCTGAGTTCAAGGACATTGATGTGGGCTGAGGGCCAAGGCTCCTCCCACACTTCCCGAGCCCACCCCATTCCAGACTGCGCCCCAGTCGTGGTTGGAGGTGACTGTGATAATGGTTGTCCCCCTTACGAAGGCTGGAGGGGATCCTGCACCAGCGCAGGGTTCTCCTGCAGGACTGGGATATCGCCAGTCTACGATATCTTTCTCATTGAGGATGAAGCACAAATGAGTTGAACCAGGCCTGGAAAGGCCTTTGGTGGAGAAGGCCCAAAGGAAGGGCCTGTAAGGCAGCAGCCATCAACCCTAGCATGCGCTGACACAGCACCATGCTTACTGTTTCTCTAAACCTGAAAAGGGAGGCAAGACTCTGTTGTGGTAACTCTCTGAGCTGTTAATTTGGTCTTCATATACACCGAGTCTAGGTGGAGGCTCAGAAAATCCAGCTAGCTTGGCGTGAGGCTGCACTTTCACAGGTTCATCCTGAGACCAAGCCGCTGGAGGTGGTCTATGACCAACGCCGTATGTGCCAGGGCTTGCTTCTGCGACTGAGCGAAGATGAGCCAGTCGTCTATAATTTATAAGTCAAACTCTCTGTAACTGCAGATGTGAGGAAAAGGTGCGAGGAGCAAGGGACAGACCGAAGGGGAGTACGCAATATTCGTAGAACCTGCCCTGAAACCCGAAGCGAAGGTATTTTCATTGTTCAGGCCTGATGGGTATGTGAAAGTACGTATCTTTCAGGTCCACAGTGGTAAACAAATTACCCGGCTAAATGGCCTGGACGACATGGCGGTGCGTAAGCATCTTAAAGAAAACTAAAAGTGTTTGTTCAATAGTCTCAGATCCAAGATCAAGGTCCTTTTTGGGCACTAGGAAGTACTTTGAGTAGAACCCCTCCCTGCAAGAGGGGGGATCTACTTATACACGACGAGAGCACCAGGATTTCTGTGTTGAGAGCCGCATGTTAGAGCAGGTCCTTCACTGCAGTTACTATCACACCCCCCCCGAAAGAGTAGTTTTAACTGGATCTGAAGGCTATAACCCCGCCCGCATAGTCTTGAGCACCCAACTGTTTTTGGTGCTGGTCTGCCAGTATAGTAACTAGGAGACAAGGTTTGAATGCTGCTGCTGCAACCCTTCAAGGATGATGAGCATTAGGCCTTGCAGTCGCGGAACCCTTGGGTCGCTGGCGAATGCTGCCCACCCTCTTTGCATGTCGACTGCGCTGCGAGCAGGAGCTGCAGGGCATGCCAGAAGGAGCACAAGCGGGCCTGGGCGGAGGCTGTTTCCCACACAAGGGGGAACTCCTAGCAGGCAAGATAGACTTTTGTGGAAGCAGCCAGTCATACTGCCTTGATGCCTCCGTGGTCTTCAGAGTCCTCCTGAAGCATCTCCTCCACTGCAGGGCGAAACATATGGCAATGAGTAATAGGGGCATCCAGGAAAGAGGACTTGTCCTGTCCCTTAACTCTAGCTTTGGAAAGCCAGAGTTGTTCTCTGGTGACCACCAGCGCCACAAGGCATTGGCCCTCCCCTCTGGCTGTGAGTTGGGATGGCCTGGTGACTGTCTTAGAGACCTGGTTCTGGTCTTCTATGTGAGCCGCCGTAACAATATCAGGGAGCTCTTTAATAAGGATGGCCTCATAGACAGAGAGCATGCTCGACACATTGAAAAGCCAGACAGCTTGGGAGCAAGTGAAAAATGCCATCTCCAGCTACGTTTCTGTTGTCCGACACTGTCTGTTAGGACATTGTAGGTCCTTGGCCTGTCCAATCCCTGGTGCCAGTACGAGGGCCGCAATACCAGAGTCATGCTAGGTGCTGACACTGGGTTGGACTAGGAAGACTGTATCTGGCATTGTCCTGTGCTGTACTGGCTTAACCAAGGAGAACCAGTAGGCCTGGGGCTCCTATAGTCTCTGGGTCATTCCACCCGTAGACGTTGAGTCGCTCGCTCATCCAAAGCCTCAAACGCTGGCCCTGGAGATAAATCGGATCATGTTGCAGGTCATCCACCAAGTTGCAAGAAGGTCCCTCCTGCACAAGTTCGTCTTCACCAGATCCTCTTCATTTTCTGAGATGGCCTCAGTCTCAGGCTCAACAGCCGGAACGGGCGGCAGGGGCACGGGTGGTGCCAGAGGCCGACAACATGCTCCTCATGAGTGACTGTTGTCCCATCAACACCTCCATAAAGCGATCAATCTGGTCCGTGAGGGCCGAGATCCCGCTAGGCTGTTTCTCCCTACGGGACCTGGAGCACAAACGCTTCCACGTGGGAAGTGAACGCTCCTTAGGAGGGGAGAACTGCCCCACGCTCCTGATAAGTGAGAGAGATATCTCCCAAGAGACGGTGAGGGTGACCTGGATAGCTGCAGGTAAATTTACATTATAATCACAAATCTTGAAAAACTACTCACTTCTAAATCTTTTGTAGTCATTTTTGTATTATTTTAGTAAATACATGTTAATTTTATTCATATGTTGTTTTTTTACTGACTATGTGAACGAAAAGACACAAAAGCTGCCATTCTCATTGGAAATAGCGATATTTCAAAATATCACTGTCCTGGTCACAAAAGCAAAGTTCGTGGGGAATAATAACAATTTTCTATACTTTTGAGGCATAAGCATCCCAAAATATGCGATCGGACTGGGCCCCTTTTCAGCTTCTGTTAAGGCATTCATGGGTAGGATAACCCTGAGGGAAAGGCTGCCGGTCTTCTAGGTCTCGCTCAGAAAGGTCGGCGGCTCCCCTCTCCAGGTGAGAAGGAAGGGCCACTTGTCTCAAAGGCATTAGTCACCTAACTGGCAGGAACCTCCATGCCTGAACACCATGCCTGCCTAGTCGGGCTGAAGAAGAGACTGGCCCAGCGACCCTAATTTCCTTGGCTCACCTCCTTGACCTTGTCCTAGTCCACAGTAGGGTAATCGGACAGGGTTTTACAAAAAAACCACAGAAGACTTGTCCAGGACTCTGAGATAAAGAAGAACATCAAGAAAATCAACCTCCAAATGGGGCGGCAGTGTTTGTGGAGCAATTCTGCCATGTGGTCGGTGTCGAGACCCAAGCATGGATATGGCACCACAACCCCGACACCTTGTAATAGACTGTGTAACTAGCCAAGGATTTCGAGAACTCTTACTTCTCCGCCCGGACAGGGTTACGCTGGTCTCCACACTTCGGAGCAGCCAAACCCTACCTTTCTCTCCACCATCACCACTATTAGCCCTGGGACCCAGACTTCTGACACCACTGGAGACCAAGGTTAACCCCAGCTGTGGTACAGCTGCTGCCCCTGTCCCATTGCCATACCAGCAATGGGACAAATATCTAACCATTGCCCCCTCTGTCCCTCCAACTTGTTTTAGATGCAACCTACCGGGACATCAGGCCCTGCTGTCATAGAGTGTGGCGTGGCTGTCTGTAATTGGGCAGCTGAGATAGGTAAGCGTGGATAACATTGTCGGGAGGAGCCTTGTATGATTGATGTGATTCTATGTAATGTGAAAACCCATGCACTAGTGGACAAGGATTTGAGCAAACCTTAATTAGAACAGCTCTCTTGGCCGGTGTGTCATGGCGGCCACGAGGTCAGGTGGCCATCTCTTGTATCCATGGAAACATAGCCTACACTGGAAATATACTTATTGATATGACCGGTAAAATCACTTGGTAGTTGGAGTGGCGGAAAGGTTAACACACCCAGTTATTCTGGACAGAGACTGGCCAAAATTCAAAGAATAATGAAAATAATGGCAGTAGCACACATAAATATGGCAGAAAAAAAGAAAAGGGAACACATTTGTGATGTGTTTCAATTTCAAGCTGAAATGTTTTCTCATATTTTCTAGAAAAACAAATAAAGAGAGGACAGCAAAATGTAAGATAGCATCACTGAGACGAGGCTGGGATCTAGTGGGAGAGTGCTCGAATGGTAACAAGCCAGTCAAAAGGAATCGGAACGCATTGTGAACAAGAGGGTGAAAGTTACGGGCCATCTAGGGCAGACGCTACTCCAGCCCCTCTCAATACGTGAGACGTGGAAACGTCACTAATGCACTCTTGGGGGCAGGTCCGGACTATTGAAGGTAAGATTTTGGTGGAGCTGGGGCGCTAGTACAGTAGCTTGCGAAAGTATTGACCCCTCCCTTGGCATTTTTCCTATTTTGTTGACTTACAACCTGGAATTAAAATGGATTTTTGGGGGTTTGTATCATTTGATTTACACAACATGCCTACCACTTTGAAGATGCAAAATATTTTTTATTGTGAAACAAACAAGACAAAAAAAAAAACAGAAAACTTGACCGTGCAAGTATTAACCCCTCAAAGTCAATACTTTGTAGAGCCACCTTTTGCAGCAATTACAGCTGCAAGTCTCTTGGGGTATGTATCTATAAGCTTGGCACATCTAACCACTGGGATTTTTGCCCATTCTTCAAACCAAACCTACTCCAGCTCTTTCAAGTTGGATGGGTTCCGTTGGTGTACAGCAATCATACCACAGATTCTCAAATGGATTGAGGTCTGGGGTTTTAACTAGGCCATTCCAAGACATTTAAATATTTCCCCTTTAACCACTCAAGTGTTGGGCTAGCAGTATGCTTAGGGTCATTGTCCTGCTGGAAGGTGAACTTCCGTAAAAGTCTCAAATCTCTGGAAGACTGAAACAGGTATCCCTCAAGAATTTCCTTGTATTTAGCGCCATCTTCAATTTTGACCACTTTCCCCAACCCTGCTGATAAAAAAAACATCCCCAGAGCATGATACTGCTATCACCATGCCTCGCTGTGTGGGATGGTGTTCTCGGGGTGATGAGAGGTGTTGGGTTTGCGCAAGCATAACGTTTTCCTTGATGGCCAAAAAGCTCAATTTTAGTCTCATCTGACCAGAGTACCTTCTTCCATATACTTGGGATATTTTGTCCTTTAAGCAATGAGTTATTTCTGGCCACTCTTCCATAAAGCCCAGCTCTGTGGAGTGTATGGCTTAAAGTGCTCCTATGGACAGATACTCCAATGTCCGCTGTGGAGCTTTGCAGCTCCTTCAGAGTTATCTATGGTCTCTTTTTTTGCCGCTCTGCTTAATGCCCTCCTTGCCTGGTCCATGAGTTTTGGTGGGCAGCCCTCTCTTGATAGGTTTGTTGTGTGCCATACTCTTTCCATTTTTTTAATAACGGCTTTAATGGTGCTCCGTGGGATGTTCAAAGTTTCAGAAATCTTTTTATAACCCAACCCTGATCTATACTTCTCCAAAACTTTGTCCTTGACCGGTTTGGAGAGCTCCTTGGTCTTCATGGTGCCTCTTCCTTGGTGGTTTCCCCTTGCTTAGTGGTGTTGCAGACTCTGGGCCATTTCAGAACAGCTGTACATATACTGATATCATGTGACAGATCATATGACACTTGGATTGTACACAGGTGGACTTTATTTAACTAAGTTTGTGACGTCTAATTTAGAAGCTTAATAGCAAGGGGGTGAATACATATGCACGTACCACTTTTCCATTATTTATTTTTTAGAATTTTTTTGAACAAGTTATTTTTTTAATTTCACTTCACCAATTTTGACTATTTTTTGTATGTCCATTACATGAAATCCAAATAAAAATCAATTTTAATTCCAGGTTGTCTAGCAACAAAATAGAAAAAATGCCTAGGGGGGGTCAATACTTTCGCAAGGCACTGTATATCCACACTTCAGTGTCAACGGTAAATCTAGCCACAGGCACAGGACAGCCTGTAATACAATTATTTGTTCTCCCGTCTTATCAGACCAAGTTCATGAGGCTGTCGTATGATTTCTCTTTTGCGGGGCACCTGAGCTGAAAAACAAGGGAACAGATATTGGTTTGATTCTATTTGGTAGGTCATTCTGATGTATCGAAATATGTAGCCACATGCCCTGACTGCCAGCGAGTAGCGCAGGGTCGAGTGCACCTGGTCTCTCTGGTTCCACTGCCACTTATTTCCACTCCTTTTGAACGCATTGCAATGGGCCCTTTGCTACCTTATGACTTCGGGTATTCGCATATATTAGTAGTGGTAGATTATGCATTCAATACCCAGCAGCAGTTCCATTGAGGTCCACTAGTGCCTCTGCAATAGTTACAGGGTTAGTACAGATTATGGATAGAGTAGGGATCCCGAAGGAGATTTTGACTGATCATGGACCAAACTTTTTGCCTAACTCGTTAGAGCAGGTATATAAAATATAAAATTTACGTCCCATCAGGATGTCTGTTTATCATCCACAGATAGAAGGTTTGGTAGAAAGCTTTAATCAGACTTGAAGCAGATGATGAGATGTTTTCTTAGTAGGTCTGATTTATAGCCCCAGACAATGTAGAGGATGATTTAGGCCCCTGTTAGGCCCCCCCCCCCCTAACAAAAAAAAATAATTTAGATGGGGGAACAATTGATTGCAGATCACAAGCTTATTGAGTTGAACAATGTTTTTTTTTTTTTTATTGACTAACATGGTTGCATATGACATTATATCTACCTCAGATTTAAACATACGAGAGAGACTTTACCCGATCCTGGAAAGACGGCAAAGTGGCATTCACAAAAAGGTATAGCACATGTTCGAATTTGGGGTGATTGAACTTCCCAGAAGCGAGTGATGCAGTTCAATTATGATAGTGGCCAAGAACGATAGCACCAATCGCTTCTGTGTTGACTTCTGGAAGGTAAATGCTAATGCCAAGTTCGATGTGTACCCTATTCCTTTGGGGCAATGAACTATAGAAAGACTGAGAAAGGCGAAGTTTATCTTGACCTGACAAAGGGATACTGGCAGATCCATTTAACCAGCAGCTGTAGAGAGAAAATAACATTTTCAACCCTAGAAGGGCTGTTTCACTTTAAAACAATACCGTTTGGGTTACATGGTATGTAACTATGAATTACATTCAGAATATGTGGCAATGTAAATTGACCATTGTGGTGAATTACAGCTCTACCTGCTGAGAGCATTTGGCTAGGGTTATGGCTGTCCTTCAGTCTCTAAAGGATGCTGGCTGACAGCTAACTTGCGAAAATGTGTGTTTATCAAATCAGAGCCTCATTTCTTAAGCAGTGAGAGAGAGAGAGAGCAGTGAGTTAAAAGCATTGAGAGAGAGCACTTATTTAATGAGCAGTTATTTAATAAGCAGTGAGAGAGCAGAGATTTAATAAGCAGTAATTTAATAAGCAGTGAGACAGCAGTGATTTGATAAGCAGTGAGAGTGCAGTCATTTATAAAGGAATGAGAGGGAGAGCAGTGATTTAATAAACAGTGAGAGAGCAGTTATTTAATAAGCAGTGAGAGAGCAGTGATTTAATAGACAATGGGAGAGAGCAGTCATTTATTAAGCAGTGAGAGAGAGAGCAGTGAGTTATAAGCAGTGAGAGAGAGCAGTTATTTAATAAGCTGTGAGAGAGCAGTCATTTATGTAGCAGTGAGAGAGAGAGAGAGAGCAGTAAGTTAATAAGCAGTGAGAGAGAGAGCAGTGATTTAATAAACAGTGAGAGAGCTGTCATTTATGTAGCAGTGAGAGAGAGAGAGAGCAGTGAGTTAATAAGCAGTGAGTGAAAGCAGTGATTTAATAAGCAATTGAAGAGCAGTGATTTAATAAACAGTGAGAGAGCAGTCATTTATTAAGCAGTGAGAGAGACAGAACAGTGAGTTAATAAGCAGTGAGAGAGAACAGTGAGTTAATAAGCAGTGAGAGAAAGCAGTGATTTAATAAGCAATTGAAGACCAGTGATTTAATAAACAGTGAGAGAGCAGTCATTTATTAAGCAGTGAGAGAGAGAGAGAGAGTAGTGAGTTAATAAGCAGTGAGAGGGAGAGCAGTGATTTAATAAGCAGTGAGAGAGCAATGGTTTAATAAGCAATGAGAGAGAGAGGAGAAAACTGTTGCAGCAGCAAAGTTCATTCAAAATGATCTAGACAAGATTCAGAACTGGGCAGACACATGGCAAATGACATTTAATAGAGAAAAGTGTAAGGTACTGCGCACAGAAAATGAAAATGTACATTATAAATATCATATGAAATACACTGAAATTGAAGAAGGAATCTATGAAAAAGACCTAAGAGTTTTTGTTGACTCAGAAATGTCTTCATCTAGACAATGAGGTGAAGCTATAAAAAAGGCCAACAAGATACTCGGATACATTGTGAAACGCGTTGAATTTAAATCAAGGGAAGTAATGTTAAAACTGTACAATGCATTAGTAAGACCTCATCTAGAATACTGTGTTCAGTTCTGGTCACCTCGTACAAAAAGGATATTGCTACCTTAGAAATAGTGCAAAGAAGAGAGACAAGAATTATTCCTGGTGTTAAAGGCATGATATACAGACATGGTAAAAAATAATTGAATCTAATCAGTCTTGAACAAAGAAGACTATGCAACTGGTCTCTCTTGCTTGTAATGCTGTCTAAACTGATATCTGTTAGTAGCTCTTGTCTGAATTACTATTTCAGGTTTTTTCACTCCATTATATTCATATGATTCTGTATGACACACGCATCAACAATGTTTAGAATTATCCTAGCCCTGTATTTAATATAATATGCCTGTATTTAATATATTTGCTTTTTTTCTTGATTGATTGAATAGCAGAGTGTACAGCTACTTTGTGGTTTTGTTTTCCTTTTTACTTTCTCCTTCGGTTTTGGACTTGATCAATTATTATTTAAGCACCTGTTTGTGAACGTGAGTTTGCACAAACCATCGCAGGGAATAAATTATTCCGAATATGAATGCAGAATAATTATCATTGTTGATAGTGTATCACCGACATTAAATACAGCCACCCCAAGAACTGGATCTGCAACTACATAAAGTCTGACCATTAATCCCCTTCTCTTTCACTCTATTTCTTATTGTTTGTGCTGATACTTTAACACCATATTCTTCAACTACCTCCTGCACAGTATCTTTTCAGTTAATTCGAGGTCTTGGATTTACCACCCACAGGACTGGATAGTTCTTGTAATCGCTGGAATGAATACTGCAAACAGGCTCCAGTCCTGTCCTGTAGCTGGGGGCGGGACTGACGGTAATAGGAAGCCTGGAATGAATCCAGCTGAATGATTTCCAATATGCAAAGGGAATATAAGTTCAGAAATTCATCAGTATGCTTGGAATGCACAGTTACAAAGAGAGCTAAAGCGAACTATATCAATTCCACTTTTAACAAACTAGATCAACAGATAGTGGTGAGAGGAGAAAAAACTTTCTACACCGACTTACAGGATGGGAGAGTCTTATTTGTAAAGGGTTAACAGTTATTGTAAAGGGGGCAGCAGGATGTGTAAACGAAACAATAGACAATACAAGTACTTTCATTTTCATTACGACAGTTGCTATAATAGATTTTGAAAAAAATGATAAGGAACTGGTATTGTGCTTAATTTAGTGGTCAGACTGTATTAATATTGCCTGCCTTGCAAGAACACCATAACAGTGTTTTCTTGCATAAACGAAAACTTTTATTATATAATATAATATAATATATCTATATATATATAGCTATGCTATAATATCTATATATAATATTAGCGCTATATATATATATATACATATATAATAACATAAAATTATGTTCATTCTCTGAAAAGAGACATCCTAGAGACCTATTTCTAGAAAAGTGCTTCTGAAGTGTGTAATGCAGCAACAGCAGCCTTCATTGGATCTAGGAGCGTTCTTCTTGTGCAAGAACTGTGTTAGGTACTAATTTAGTTATAATATGTTATGGACATGTTTTTATAGGGCTTTCCTTTAACACTTGAATATTTATATATTTATTTATTTAGCATCTATAATAGATCCCTTTAGCCAAGACGCTTTACAAGTTTTTAGAATTTGTACAAACTGAAAAATGTGTGAAGTGAGAGGATAAGATTGCTGCGGTAGGGTAAGGAGATCAATAGCTATTTGAAAGCAAGGACCAGAGGTCAGGATCGGGAGGCAAGGTCATAACAGCAGGTCGGAGATCAGCAGTAAGGTTAAGTCAAGCAAGGGAAAAAAGATGAGCTTTAAGAGGAGCGGAAACTTCATAAAGTAGGATAGAGAGGGAGAGTCGTGATTGGGAGAGTAAGGGACAAGGAGGAATATAATAGGAAATTAGTGCAGCCAGATACATACACCAACATTAACACTCAACACAAAATACACATAGGGGTGGGCACTTTGCCACAATGTCTGATACAAAAAAAGAATGTCGCCCTCATAAAAACAAGATCTTTTTATCAGACCGTATTCTTTTGTCGTCAGAGTAAAATTAGTTTTTTGTGAGGCTGTCATCTTGTATATATGTATATGCTTGTATATACGTACATGCGGTTTGGGTCATGCTCCAGACTTGTCCTTATATAGGCGAGTTTGATTTGTATTTGTTAAATTAAGGCATGAAAGGCAGATAAAAGTAATATGATTTATTGATGTAAAAAAAATTTGTATGTAGGAATAAAATTGATGCTGTTAGATAGATAATTGTTTGTAAAGTAAGGGCTGAAGTAACCTTTTTTTTTATTTGTTAGTCTTTTTACAATTCCACTCACATGTCATGTAGACACTTGTAGAATGTTAGAAATTGACATAGGCAAGACTTTGTGAACATCTGTATAGTCCCACCTTCATTTTATATGTTCATTAGATGAAGATCTCACTCCAGGGCATAAACACATAAACCTGACCTAAGCTTGTGAAGCCCTGAAGTTACTCTTCTTGTACTCTCCAGAGCCATAATGTCATCGCTTGTTCCAAGTAGTTCCATGATTTCTATATTGTTCACCAGCCCCTCTCTTGGTTAATTGAGAATACTAGATCAATGCAAAGTTTTCTCCCTCGTAATGGCATTTACACACAATGTTAAACAGCAGTCATTTGCCACATTTCCCAGTCATTTGATACCAGGGAATCTGAAGTCCTCTGTGATTATCCCCTGCCTCACTTTATAAAGGCTTTTTACATAATAATGCCACTAAAGTTGAACCAGAATTTATCGCATATTGCTTTGGTCTACAAGTTAAGTAGACTAACATGTTTCGGCGTGAGAGTCCATCAAATCAATAAATAATAGGATTGTGGGACTATACAGAGGTTCACAGAAGACTTCAGTAATGGAATGGACAGTATATTGATCTGGGAAACCATTTTAACATGTTATTTATTTATTTATTTATTTATTTATTTATTTATTTATGTTTCAGGCCAGTTCAAATGACTGGATCTTTACAACCGGCAGGACGAATCTTAGCCATAATCCATACAACAGTTGTCGCACCCATTGACAACTGTTACGCAATACGAAACTTTGACGTCCAAATAAATATATCCAATATAATATATAATATATATATATATATATATATATATATATATATATATATATATATATATATATACACAACACCTGGGGGAGGCTGGAATTGTAGTTAACATCAATGGGCGCTTTGTTACATAATTAACGATATTTTGCTTTTCTGGATGTGTTGTTGTTTTGGGAAGTATTGCTGTATAGACAAAATAGGAAAATTGAAAAAATTGAGCTCCATGCTACAACTACTAACTAGGCCATGGTGCATATCAATCACATGATGAAATATGTTGCTTATACATTATTATTATTATTATTATTATTATTATTATTATTATTATTATTATTATTATTATTATCATTTTGTATTATGCCCTGTGTTGTTTCATGTATTTTTACATACTGTATTTTGTATAATTAGGAAAGAAAACTATCAGGTTATCATCATACATGCATTTCAATTACAAGTATGGGAAGAAAAATACATCAATTAGTTAAAAACTAAAGAGTTAATGTCTTTGCTAAACAGTGCCAAATTCCTGCAGCTCAATACCAACCTAGACAGCTATTGTAAGAAAGGGAAATCATACAGTATTTGCAGGCTACTGTATATCGGCATAATTTTAAAAATAGTAAATTCCTGTAGTGCAACAACGATGTAAGAGATATAGCAATCATATCTACATAGGCATGTGTTTTTCATTTCAGTATTTCTCCTATTTACAGAGGATTTGACAGTCCTTTTTTAACATAGTACAAATTTTTCCCTAGAATTAGAACTGAATGAGGAAAAATCACAGCTGACAAATTCTTGGAGAATTCACTTGCTATTAGACATGGTAAAATACTTAATTTCCTGTGCGACATAAATTTTTAACAAATGATTTGATTTTGTCACTGTCAATCTGTGTAATTTAAAATCCTTTAAACTACCTTTTTTGCATTGGAATTTGTAATGCAAATAATTGTGCAAACCAATCTCAAAACATCTTGCAATTTAAGAGAAAGTGACGTTATACTAATGTAACAGCAGTCTGCGTAGAGAGAGAGGGAGCTGTTGAATGTATCCTCGAAGCACAGTTGACTAACACATAAGAACAATGAACAAGGTTTGGTGGCAATTTAAACGACGCCAAGTTTCCGAATGATAAAGCATCTACACATTGTAGTTAGGTATGCCCATAAACACCTTCACCACTCACTACGAATGACAGGTGGGATTGGGATTGGGAAGTTTAAGGCCTGATCTACGAACTTAATTGCTGGATTATTTTCTAAAAGTGAAATGGTGAATGTGTAGGATTTTGTGTCTAGGTGTGAGCACCTCTTTAGGGATACCCTACCAGTATACCCGCTCCATAAGCATTATTCTTAGCTAGCATTTGTTGTAAATGCTGATTTGGCATACCAGCAAGGTTTTGTATATCAGAGTAAATGAGTCACATAATTATAGTAAAAGATTACTTAGAATCCAGGTTAATAATTAAGAAACATGTTTCATGTATTAGCCAAATTATCATTTAAAGATACCAGTATAAAAAGAATAATTTATAGATATTTCTAAATATTTTTTAAAGATATTTCTCCTAGATACAGTATCTACGTATTATTTTAAGATATTTGTAAGATATCTATATTTCATTTTTAGAAATATCTAATTGATTTACAGATATCGTTAAAATGAATTTTGAAATCCCAGAATGTTTAAAAATATTTGTAATTTAATTTGAGGCAGGTCAAAATGTTTTACAGATACCGGATAACTTTAAATATTTCTTTTGGGTGAGACATTTTAAGTGAGTATTGCAAATTACTACTGTGTGCAGGTGCAGGAATACAGCAGTGATCAATTAACAGACACACACAACAGCAATCCAGGTGCAGTTATATTTTATTATAGTTCCAAAGTTTAATTACAAAACGGCAGTTCTAAAGCATAAAAATATTTTAAATATTAACATAAGGATATATTTGTTCAGTAGACAAATATTTTTTTCAGAAACAAGCAGCAATGGTCCGCGGGATTGCATTCCCAAATATTTCCCCACCGGGAAGTGCTTTTTATTTGAATGCCCTGGCACGTCAATCTTGATGAAGAAGGTTTGGTTTCCTCTCACCCAAGCTAAGCTGTATTAATAACAGTCAAAAGTTGTTATAATCGTCGAAAACACTAGGCTTTGAATAAATTATTGTTTTTATTGAATTATTATTAAGTTTTTTCAGTCAGTCAGTGAAAATGTATACCCTTGATCAAAGTGAACTAAATAGAAAAACTTTTACAAATAAAAACATGTATAAGAACTGTTTTACTAATTGCACCACTCTGCTGGCAGTGTCAGTATCACCTTCTCGTCCCTAATGCAAATAATTTGTTTTCCAGTGTTTGAGGCCCTGATGAGTACGTACGAGGAAGTAATCAAACAAGGCAAAGTGCTCGTTGTGGAGAATGCCGTTAAGAAACTGACCAAAATTGAAAACGAACATGCAGAGCCGGAAGCTTTCTCTTTTTACAAAGAAAATCTAGCAAAGATCCCCTTACCCACAGATACTGCTGAGCGACTCTCAGTTCTTAACGGCAAGTGGGAGAAAAAAGCTCTGGACATGTTTAATAAGCTCTCCTTTGAGGATGAAAATGGACAGCACCAGATTAAACTTGGGGCAAGATTTTAATAATATGGAATGATGAATCTCTTAACTATTCCTTGCACATATAGTCCACAGTTTCTAAAATAAATTCTATATTGGGTATCCTGCATGATATTTTTCATGTTTTCAGTATAAGAATGGCAAGCACTGCTCCTTACAGGAGATTCTGCTATCATACTCTTCTAGCTCTATTGCGGGTATTTTGGTCCTGAAACTAATCCATGTTCCTACCCCGACCCCAGTATACACACAGTCACTGGCGTTCTTCTTCTTTTTCTTTTTTAATAACTAAAACCCTGACCCTGGTTAAGCATACAGTCGTCAGCTGTTTACAGCTTGTTTAGATCTTACTTCAAGGCTTCCAAACGTCCTCATGTAGGGCGGACCATCAGAGATCCATGTGCTTACAGCAGCCCCAAAGTAAATCTGCAAGCTGCTGGTTAGGAATCGGCACAGCGAATCGCACTCCATCCCCTCTCCGCAACCAAACATAGCAGGCAGGTCTCCCCAGTGGAGCACCCACTCCCGAACAACCACACACTCAATCAAATGCCAAAAACCCCGTCTGCACACACACAAGCAAAACAAACACACACCTTCCATATGTAGGACCTGAGTCCTGCCACAAGGACTTTGGCACATGTAAGCTCTTCAGGTTCCTAGTAGCTGATTGATCTCAAAACCTGTTCAGTTGGGTCTAAAGGGATCCTAGTAATTCTGCCTCAACAACATGGGAAGGTACCCTTATCCACATCTTCAGCACTATATGTGAAGAAGTGTCTCCGTCTCCTTCTTTATGTACTGCTCTTAAAATATTGGTTAACTTTGTTAACTTTAAGATCTTTTTCAAACATTCCACCACCACCCCCATTCTTCATTCCTGTCCGGAGTCTATCGCCCCTTTAATTTTCAAATGTGTCCTGTGTTCCCTGTTTCTTTACTGTGCTTAACATAATGATTTGGGTTAACTGTAGCAACTCCTTTTAGGATTTTAAAGACTTTAGTATTGCCCCCCCTTAATTCTTCTGTGTTTCAGCCAAAATAGATTCAAATTCTGTATCAGAAGTGAAATGGGCCAATTTGAATCCAGTATAATTCACAATTGTAACCCTTATGTATCTCCCTTGTGTTAAAATTTCCGTGACCTCTCTGTTGGTTAGCTACTGTGTACTAAATAATTACAGAAGTTAAAGATTGAAACCATATTGCAAGGAATAAACATTCAATAGCAGATTTTTTTTGCCCATGTTATTCAAATAAAATATAATGTTTACTTGCTTAAGCCCTCTTTCTTAATTTATTTTGGGCACCCTGTCATCTCAAAGTAAATAAACGTTTTTGTTATACAAACTTCTGTTACTGTTTTTTAGCATTGGCATTTCTTATTCCAACTATTTCCGCATCTGGCCCCGTCATTTACATCATGAGAATATTCCTTGTAGCTCCCAAGAAAACAGAAAAACGAAAATAACTTTGTAAGAACATAAGACATTAAGAACATTTCCAAACAAGAGGAGGCCATTCCCTCTGTCCTATGTCTGTCTCCACTGTGTCTCACTGTGTCATCTGGTCCTGGTTTCTGTACTGCTCTTAAAGTCTTAGTTAACTTTCTCTACTTCTTTTAAGATCTTTTTGAAACATGCCCCCTGTCCTTATTTATTCCAGACTAAATAAATGTTTTAATATCATGTTCATTGCTCTTCTAAACATAGTCAGTTTACTTTGATAATGGTTTTGGAGAAAACTGGCAACGACTCAGAATTTGTTTCAATATCTCAATTTCTGCTGGAGACTTGAAACTGCAAAGTTATTTACAGTTTTCAAAAAGATTTAGTTAAGTGAAGAAATATGTTTTTCTTTCAATCCCTAGATGTGTAATAATCATTTGTAACAACACCTGAAGCTATTTATGCACCGTGCTAAAAAAATGCCAGGTTTGCACGAGGTCATCCAAGGTACCACATTCAGTCTTATTTATTGATCTTGCAGTTTTCAAATCACCTATTTTTAGGAACAATTTTAAATTGTGCATTAATTGTAAATAAACATTATTACACCTAGCTAGCTATGCAAAACAATGTAAAAAATATGAGAAGGCGTTCACCTTTGCAAACACTTGTACTGCTGTTTCATTTTCTCCAGAAATCTATTCTGGACCATTACAAGTCAGTCTGCCGTAAGAATGAAGAAGCTTCGAGAAACCATTGTCAAGCTCCCATTAAGGAACTCTCCGAGGATATGAAGACAAAACAAAGTGGAGTGTATTACATGAAGCCAGGAGGGTATGAGCTCTTCAAAGCAGACAAGGAATAGATCGAGAAGCAATACAGAGATAAGCCTGGCAAAGGGATAGAGGTACTGGAGCTTCACTTTGTTCTCTTTTAGTGTTTGTGTCTAGACAGTGAGGTACATTAACACGAAATCTTACAAAATGAAGTACTTTAGAAATCCGGCATTTCTGTGATACAAAGTGTCTAAAGCACAAGCTGTGAGCCCGTCTTAGAAATATGTTCAGTGTCAAACAATATTCACTTATGCTGGACAGTTTTACAACAGAGCCTAAACATATTATTTAACCCTCACCCGTCTGATTTTGATTGAAGTAACACATTTTAATAAAGACACAATGAATAGGTATTATTACTTATGATTATTAACATTTTTGTCTGTGTCACGCATGAGATATGAATTGCCTTTGGTTACAATTTTGTTCAACAGCTTTCAGCTCCCCACTTTAAAATTGTTCCAGTGTCACTGTCTAGAATACATTTCTTCAAATAAGTTTCTTTGTTTTTGGTGTTTAACTCCTTTCACTGATAAATTCACGCTTTTTAAAAATGATCCTTACCAGTTTTCACATATTTTCTCATGAATCTGAACTCTCGTCCTCCAGGTGTAGTAACTCTTGAAATCACTAGTAGTGCAATAATTTGTGATGGGTGTTGTAAAAATGTTATAATTTAGCTTGGCATTTATCAAATATTACTGACGGCAGTGGAATCTAGAAATGCAACTACATTACAGACAAGGTGAAATCATTCTCAATATAGTGAAATAATAAATACGACACTGAAATACTAGTGCTCAAATCAAAAAAAGTGAATAATAACAACAAAGAATCACACAAATAAAACCAAGTGAATCCACATTACAATCACACCAGGACAAAGTATTCATAAATGATTACAGGACACTACAGATGCCATAGTTGTTGTTGTTGTTATTCTTATTGTTCTTTGTTCCTTTTCAGGCATATAATTCTAAAGGACTTTCTGGAAGATATTGAGACGGCTAGCAAAGCAATCCTCCTAGCTGACAATACTTGGAGAAGTGAGAGTATTACTATACTTGATTTTCCAACCAGTATTTCTAGTTGTCACAATGTAACTCTTACCGCAACTAGAAATACTGCCACTTTGGAATATGTGTTTACATGAAGCATATATTAATACAGAAAGTCATATTGATTCACATGAAAATTTGGACAACGTTTTTTGAAAATATAGGAAAATTTAAGATCCAGAGGAGCCAGTCAGCTCATCAGTGCTGGTCTGGTTCCTAGTAACCGGTTGTAACCAAAACTTTGTCAAATCGGGTTTTAATTTTTTGCCAATTCAGGAGCCAGTAACTACGCTAACAAAATAATTCCATCTAGTGTTTCTAATTACCGATGCATTACCATATGCTAATAGGACCGTGTTAAAGGAACAGAAGGAAGGCAGTGTGCTGGACAGAGGTGAGCGCATGTTTCCACACTCGTCTGTTGGGCACGGGAATACACTATAAACATCACGATGATATGAACGTGTTATATATGTTATTATGGAAACAAAAAAGAGGCTTATTGCTTGTATGTTTTTGCTGCAAATTGACTATGGTGATGAAGTATATAGGTTTGCATCACCATCAACGTTAGATAAACTGGACTCGCTATATCATGCAGCATTGAGGTACAATACAAATACAAGATTGAATACTCATCATTGTATATTATACGATTTGGTAGGCTGGACTTTGGCTTTATGCAGGTTGAAGCACTGGTATATTCTGATATATAAGGCTATTCAATGTAAATTATATGAATATACTTATTTAAATGAAAAGCTTATAGCTTCCCATAGTAACCATAGCCTCATATCTCATTCTTTTTTGCATTTTAAAATCCCCGATGTGTGTACGGAGGCTTATTTTGCTTATTATGCCCCATGGTCCTGGAATGAGTTCCAGTCCAAACTAAAGCTGCAGACCCAGATATCTTTATTGCAATTTAAGAGTAAACTGCATGATTTCGTGACGGAGAGTTGGAATTGTTTTAAATAGTTGACTACTTTTTGTGTATTTTGATTATTGTTTTAAATTTGATTTGCCTGTGTCTTAATTGTATTTTATTGATCTTGTTGTCCGATTGACTTTCTGCTACCTGCTTGGTTAGGTCTCGCTCGTAAAATAGGTTTTAATCTCAATGTGACTACCTAGTTAAATAAAGGACAATAAATAAATTATATATTTTTATCTATCTATCTATCTATCTATCTATCTATCTATCTATCTATCTATCTATCTATCCTGGTATTGACTGTTGATTTACTAAAAAAAAAAAAAAAAAAAAAAAAAATAGGTAGATATTGCATAGTCGGCAACCAGTTTGGGTTCATACACGTAGTAATGTATTTGTGCAGTTTTTGCAAAGGCTTTGCTGGGCACACAAGCCACTGTCTTATATATTATAGATTATAAAACAACGACTTGTGTGTCTAGAAAAAAAAACTGGTTTTCTGAATAAGGTGTCTAGAAGGGCTAGTATTCCGATAATATTAAGGGGTATTCGGTATCACATTTTCAGAATACCCTGTTTACATGGCATGGATAGCTATTCAAATTTCTCCCTATTCCGAATACAACTGGAATCCTGATAGAACAGGACAATTGGAACAGGTGCCCAGATAGCAATATGGGTGCAGTCAATTGCACCTACCACACGCGGCAGGTTCGCAACCTCATAAAAACCCTGCATTATCTCCTCACTGTTTGCTCTGGTACTGGGGAATTTAATATGTTCCTCAGCACGTCGCAGCAACGCGGTTATGAACCTGTCAAGGTGGCGGGACACTGCTGTATCACCTGCTACCTTCTGGAAGGTCTGGGTAGCCAGGATACACATAGAGACAGACACTACCAATTGCTCAGACAAGGCATGACTGCGCAGGTTTGTTCTAGCCAGGTCGCCATACAGCATGTGGCATAGATGAGTCGAGACGATACCTGGACACGATTTGCTCATTGCCTAGCTCCTCATATGTGTGTCGAGGCCGCTGCACCCTTTCAGTATATCTTCGCCTATGTCGGGGTTGCTGTTGCTGGGTGTGCCTTGCATCATTCACATCCACATGTCGACGGAGATGCTGCATGCCACCCACGTTTCCCATTGTTGCCTGTTTGTAGTCAGTGCTGGCATGGTAGTGTGTGCAGAGTTAACGTAGTCCTTTTACAATCCTTATTCTGGGCATCACAAACCTGGTTTTATGCTTGGCGCATACCTTCTAATATACCAGGATCACGCAGACCCTGATTCTGCATTGAGACCTGTTTATATTGGAGAAACATTGTACATGCTTTAGCACTTTTTTAATTGGTAAGGCAGTCTTAGTTTCTGAGCTAGTGAAGTATTGCCTAACTTGAGTATTTCCAGGGCAGAGATATCAAAAGTAAACTGGATGTTAGTTATAACAGCCACCTTGTTTAATGTAGTTATTGTGACCCAGCTGGGGAGGTGCTGATTCACTGTATTGAAGTGAAATTGTGCCAATATAAGGTGTGTGTAACATGACATAAAAGTACAGTAGATGTGATTCTGAAGTAATAAACAACTTCCCATTCTACACAGACATGTTTCAGACAGTATATGTGATGCTTCAATTTCAAATTCGATTTCCATTCCTATTAATTGATATTAGACAATTACATACTATAAAAGTTAAGAGTATGAAATGTCCATATATTTTTGACAGCAGTCTCTTTTAAAGTCCTTTTTTGTGCGTTATGTGAAATTAGCCATTTTTTAACTCTGGACTGTAGTTCAATGTAAAATATCTGCTGTCGACTTTCTTTAAATGGATGGAGTAACGACAACATTTTCACTGCCCATTAAAAGCACAGCCAGGGATCCTTGTTTTGAGTTATTTACAGGTTATTGAATAAGCAAAGTAACTTGACTTGGATTCATCTGATGTCAGTACTTGATGGCTAGTTGTTAATTGTAATGTTAAACTATTGTAATGTTGGAATGTATTTTCTATTGTTTTGGTCAGGTTACAATATTTGCACTAATAAGATTATTTTATAAATGTTATTTGTGAGAATTAAACAGATGTAGAATATTTAGGTTGCTATATAATAGGTGTTATTTTATTTTGAATACACTACAGCAAAAATTATTATTTGGTTGTTTGCGCAATATTATGCTACTGTTGTTTTAATTGGAAGAGAGACGCGCTGTGACGTTGCTGCTGCTCATTGAGTTCTGTATTTTAAAAAGGGAAAAACCTGTGCCTAAGGGAATAGGGTACAGAGGGAAGAAATCTCGTCTTGGACATTGTTTGAACACTTTGTGAACCCGGCTAAACTTTACCGGCTTACACTGTTATGCTGTCTGCTTGTGCACACGCATGTGCCTTTTACTCTTGGTAGCGCAAGGGACCAGAGTTCGGGTAACCGAAAACATAAAAATGTTGCACCCTGTGTATTCAGATAGGAAACTATTCGAAATTCCCACCCCTATAATAATAAACACTATTACAACAATATTCATAATACAAAATAATAGCAATCCTATACAGAGCGTTGTCGCTTGTGTTCCCTCTCCCAAGTCAGCGCTAATCTTGCTGAGTGATACCAGCGAGTCCTGGAAAGGTTGCGAATGGCATTTTTGACCTGAACACACCGGATCCGATATCAAAACATTAGACAATTCGACCGCGTATCTGGGTCTCCATCGGGACATCTTCCTGTGAGGCTGGATATGATGTGAGCGCAGTGTTGAATTCACAACAAATAAAGCTGCTGTTTGATCTGCAAGTCTGGGAAACTGACGCCAAACAAGGCAGAGCGTTACCTTTTTCTCCCTGTCACAATGAAGCCTCCACTCCTAAATGTTCGTCTTTACTTTTATGATGTATTGATTGATACAGTTTTTTTTTTTTTTTTTTTATCGATCGATATATATATATATATATATATATATATATATATATATATATATATATATATATATATATATAATATATTACACTAGTTAAACGCCGGCGGACCTGTGGTACCTTTTCAATTAAAGTCTGTAAATTAAGGTTAGTCTTAATTGAGCTAGTTAAAATACTATTCATCAATTAGAAACCACTACTTATCAATTTAGGAATATTATAAAAACCATGAGCTGTAAAACACGCACAGAAACTGAAGCAAAGTAGTTTGTGCTCTTAGCACAGCATGGTCAAAACAAAGGAGCTGGATCTGGATGAGAGAAAAGCAAAAAAAATGTAATACGAAAATCCACAATAATGAAGAAGTATTTGAAGACTAATTCAACTAAAACGATGGAAAGAAGTGGACGTCCCGGGAAAATTACGCCTATAGCATGTAGAATTGATCGAGCAGCTCGCAAAAATTCACAATTAACAGCAAAGGATTTAAAGAAACATCTGGCATAGCAGCGCATGAAATAACTGTGCAAAGGCATCGAACACAAAGGCTGATACGCGACCTTAATGTGAACCACATTTGACAACAATTCAATAGTTAAAAAAGCATGTGTAACCATGACAACTCCCTGATTGTGATCCATATATAAGCATATCAGCAGAAATTATTACCACACTACACTTCTAACTTATTGTTATAAGCATTTTTTTTTATTTGAAAAGTTACAGTTTTAATATAACGTTTGTTGTGATCATTTAAGCTGTTATGCTTTATTTATCTTAATTTTCAAAAGGTATTCATGGCAGAACTTAAACCAGCCACATAATATGAAATATAATTCCACTGATAGATCTCTTTAATAATTTTCAAATAGACATAATATAGTATATATACTACAGCTTATGGTAAATAAGTTTTTTACTACAGTTTGTGGTAAATACATTTTTTTATGTACAATGTTTATTTGTACCGTAATTAAACAATACTTAATGTATTTTATATTTACTGCAAAAGCTCTTATGTAATCACGTGAAGAGCAATCGAATAAAATACAACCACTTATGACACAAAAACATTGATACATATAACCAATACATATTATAATAAATAGTATGAATAAAATCGCAAATGTAACTGTGAGTAAATACAATGCCGAGATGTTTGACCATGTCCTCTCTTCGCATATAGTTACGGGACTCGTACGGTATCATGTGACATGACTCAGTGGGGGCGCTGCGGTTCCTCCACTCCGAGTTCCGTGTACCGTTTGTTCTTTTATTTCTGTATTTTCTCATTTGATCTCTTCTTAAACTACAAGCCATTCAGGGTGTGTCTTTTTATTTTATCATTTCTTATATATTAATAGGTGATTCATGTTTGATATGTTGTTCGGTTCTCTCCTACATGTTTTATTTCATTACTTATTCTGTTATTTCTGGTCGTCTGAGCGAGGATCCTGCTTCAGAACCAAAGGAGCTGCACACATGAGGGTTTGCACATGATGTCTGCGTGTCTCAGTGATAAGGAGAAGCACACATGAGGGTTTGCACATGATGTCTGCGTGTCTCAGTAATAAGGAGAAGCACACGAGGATTTGCACGTAATGTCTGCGTGTCTCGGTGAAACCAGGCCCTTCCTCTATGAAAACATTATATAGCTCAATATTTCTATTTATGAAATAGTTACTTCATAGAATCTTTTATTTTCCCTAAATATTTAATATCTTACCATTTAATATGACATGGGATTCATTCTATATATTTATTTCTACTGTAGTCTCTGGTTGGATCATTAGTGTGCTGTGATTAATAGATACTAGGAGTTTTTTTTTTTTTTTTTAAACCAGACCCACAACACAATGACACAGAATGACTGGTGTTCTCTGATTAAGAGATTTAAAATAATAATTAATAAATGAACGCCAGAGTTGCCGTTGAAGCCTTGTGTTTTGTGCTTGTTTTCCCCCCACAAAGTTATTTATTTCAATCTGTCAAAGATATAATAGAAGTCATTCTTTTATTGGATATTTTCAATGCAGTAATAAACATTTTATACAGATCCTTAGTTAAAGTACTGGTGGGCTTTTGACAACTCTGCATACCTGTCACAATTGGTGGTCAGGGCCCAAATCTGGACAAGGGAATTTAATGTGATGTTAAATGACTTGTTTTTTACATTTATTGTCATAGAATCTTTGAGGCAATGTTAAAGGTAATCTCTGCATGGGGCGAGCTGCTGGTTATTTCACCATCCTTGCAACCCCTCAGCTGCACTCGTGAAGAATTCAAATACTGGGGAGCATCTGAGAGGAGCTTTGAGCAGCTTTCTGGCCTGTTCAGTTGGTAGCACACTGGCTTCATATTCTCTTGCCAGCTGGTTCAAGTCCCACATGAGAAATAAGATATGTTTCTTTCCTCATTTTTAGAAATATTGTTTCATTTACCTTATGGACCTACTGAATACTAGGTTTGAGTTTTATAATCCCTCCTTTATTGTGGCATGAAACTGTGTGCTCTGACAAGGGAAGTGAATCTCATATACAAGGGTAGACTGCTAGACTGTCACAAGGAGCCAGGTGGTGCAGTGGGCTAGTTCACTAGCTCTGCCTGCCTTTTGCTTGAAGGTCTGGGTTCTAAGTCAGCTAACAGTACAAGTAAACTGAGTTTGAAACCTGGCCCACAGCACAACTGGTGTTCTCTGGTTAAGCGCTTTAAAATAATAAATAAATAAACACCAGTTTGGTTTTTTTCCCCTCACAACGTCTATTTGTTTGAATCTGTCAGATACAATAGAAGTGACTCTTTTATTGGATATTTTCACCTATATGTAGTACAAATCATTAGTTGAAGTACTGGAAGCATGGGGAATGTCTCACTTTGTTCCTACATAACATGCCGCAGCTCCTTGAGCCTGTGCTCCATTCTGACATACGCTATGCGGTGCCACGTGGTGTGACTGCACACGGTCCAGGACCAGGTTATCGCCGCCCTGCACCATGGTGCAGCACCGTGCGCTCCCCTGTACTGCTCTCCTGCTAACCTACAGCCACTCGAGACTGTGTATCCACCGCGGTATATGCTATGTGCTACCCCGGGTTGTATTGACTTCACACGGTTAGGGCTCGGCGCCCTCGGAGTTTAGATGCTCCATGCCTCGGTGCTTGGCACCACAGTAGGTTAATAACACTTGGTGTACCCAATGCTTCAGTGCACCAGTAATGTATTCTACCTCAATCAGTGTCCTCGGTGCGTCTGCACCCTTGGGGCCTAAGTGCTTCAATACACAGCTGAGCCGTATGGTGGCTTGACAGGCCGTTGACCCGGTTATCACATTGGACCGGGAGAACCTGTTCCACTTTCCTATGAGTCCAGCGCACCAGCAGTATCTCTGCTCTGCCTTACAGGGGAGTGTCCTACGGTGATTCGGCCTCTTCTTAACCCTCCATTTTTCAAGTGCATGGATGCCACCCTCGCTCCCTTCCAATGGCAAGTGATCAGGGTGATGGATTGCCTGTACGACTAGTTGATCTGCCCAGTCGCAGGAAAGATCGGTGGCCCACACAGCTATTTGCGATGAAGCATCTGTTTGAGACTGGGTCTCCCTTAAGGATGCTAGAGCCAATTAATAGTATGCTTACCTGTCGGACGACAGAGTAGCAGCTCTCCCTAGCAGCAACTAGCTGCACATACCACAAGAAGAGTGGCTACGTCATAGGCCCTCTTTTGAGGTGCCCTATGTCTGAGATTTGTGATGCGCCTAGCTGGGCTACCCTGCATACCTTTTCCAGGTTCTACCACCTGAAGGTGATAGATCCCTCTTTGCCCTCTGTGGGCAGTAGGGTCCTCAAGATTGCGTGCTCACGCCGCTGACCTTGGTCAGGCAGGACTTAGTGTCCCTCATATGCTGCCGTTCTTTCCTCCCTCACAACGACTCTGGTACATGTTTCCCGTAAAAATGTTTTGGTGGTCATCTTCTAATTGAAAGGGAACGTTAGTTTACCTGCCGTAAACCTGGTTCCCTGAAAAAGAATATGGCCACCAAGCGCGAAGTTGCTTCGAGCGACATCATGGTTTTGTTGCGAAAGAGAATGAATCTCCCCTGCGTGACGGTTAAGTACCCTTGGAAGGTGGGACCGAGGGGGTCACCGAGGGAAGGGGGCCTATCGGCAGCTTTGATAGAAAGAGATCAGTGACACCTACCAATAGGAAGGATATATCCCATAACAATGTTTTGGTGGCCATCTTCTCTTTCAGGGAACCAGGTTTACAGTAGGTAAACTAACGTTATAAAGCATCGTGAGATAACGAACTAGTTAACCTCTCTAAAGTACATCTGGTCTAGCTGAAGTTTCTTGTAACTTCTTTCCAGCTTTGTAACGATGGCTAAGTTTAAGCAATTAAACTATATTAAAACAATAAAACAACCAGATGAATATAATAGATGATACATGCATTTTGTACTAAGAACAAGTGGAAGTGAACTACACTGTTACAGGTAGGGCATCGGCACCACACTAATTCTTCCTGTTTCTGTAGAAGTGAGTTTCCTTTTTACAGTTAGAGGATGTTGCAATTGCTTGCGACAGAGGTTACAGTAAGAGCTTGCAACCACACATTTAAACATAAGCAAATATAAAAATAAAACAGTACTAGTGAACTGAGAGCCCTTTTGGGAGTTGGATACACTACCGCCTAAGTGCCCGCGGTCCCACAGACCAAGGCAAGCCCGTTTTTAGGTACAGGCAGTGGGATATATTTGCGCCTAAGTCTCTGTGGTCCCCAATAACCCACATAAGCCTGTTTTGAGTTCCAGGGAGTTCATGGTGAATCAACATTTCTAAACAGAGAACATGTTCTTACCCAGAAATTGATTACACTTCCCTGTTCTGAGGTTTTGAAAAGGATCCTGGAATATAATCAGTGAAGGAACATCTAAGTTTTTATCCAAGCTTGTAATCAGTTAACAGTCATGCAGCATGCATTGCTGACATTAATAAATGGACTAGCTTTGAGTCATTATTCTGTTTAGTATGTGATGAAACACCCTGCACCCTTAGCCATTGTTTTTGCTCACAGTCTGCTTGAATCAAGGCATTAGTCCCCTAGACTATGATCTTTTCCACCCCTGTTCTGATGGTGTTCAATCTTCCCTGTGAAAGATTTGCATAAGAAATAAAAGCCTGGTTTTATGAAATATCATACATTCAAATAATTGATCCAAGGATTACATTTTAACTATGGCTCCAGCGTACTCTGCAGACCAGTGGTACTCAACTCTGGCCCTTGAGATCTATTCCAGTCCTGGTCTTTATTCCAACCAGGTCCTAAATTAGTTAATTGAGCCGTCGCAGTTTTGTTCTTAGTCCTTTCTGGTCTTTATTCCAACCAGGTCCTAAATGAGGGAATTGCCTCGCGGCAGCTTCAAAACAAGAACAACAACTCAGGTAAGACAACCATTAAATGTATTTATCTAAATGCTAGCAGTATCAGAAACAAAATTCTAGAACTTGAAGCTACTGCACTAACAGGTAACTATGATGTGATAGGTGTTACAAGAAACGTGGTTATCTGAGAGTGATGGGGACGAATATAATATTTGTGGGTATACACTGTATAGGAAAGACAGGCAGGACAGAAGAGGAGGAGGGGTAGCGCTATACATAAGAAACAGTCTTGAAGCCCAGGTGTTAAACCTGGACAAAGAAAATAAAACCGAATCAATATGGGTCAGAATAACAGACAAAAATTCAAAGGGCATAATAATAGGAGCATGCTATAGACCGCCAGATTCAGACGGTGAGCACAATAATCTGTCATACAATGACATTAGAAATGTGTGTAGCAAAGGAGAAGCCATACTAATGGGGGATTTCAACTTCCCCCAAATAAAATGGGAAAACCCGGTGGGTAGCGCGAAGGATGAAATAGAAATGGTGGAAATGACAAATGACTGCTTCCTAACACAATTTGTCAAGGCACCCACTAAAGGGGAGGCATGCCTTGATTTAGTCTTTTCAAATAACGAAGATAGAATAACTAAAACAGAGGTCAGAGAACCACTGGCAAACTCAGACCACAACATGGTCTCATTTGAAGTGTTTTTTAAATCCTCAAAAGTAAAGACTAAAGCTAAGGTTTACAATTTTAGAAAAGCAAACTATGAAGGCATGAAACAGAGACTAACAGAAGTAGATTGGAGTAAAATAGAGAAAACACCCACAGAAGAAGGATGGTTGTTCTTCAAAAATGTAGTACTAGAGGCGCAAAACAATTATATCCCTAAAAGTAGACAAATCTAAATGTAAAACTAAATTGCCAAAACGGTTTAATAGATCAATTAAAAAAAAATATTCAGCGAAAAAAGGCACTTTACAGAGCATTAAAAAAGGACCAAAAAGAAAGTACACAGAAAGAGTACACAGAACTGCAAAAGCAAGTCAAAAAGGAAGTTAGAAAGGCCAAGAGAGAAATAGAAATGAACATTGCTAAGGGAGCTAAAACCAATTCCAAAATGTTTTTCCAATATTACAACAGCAAGAGAACATTCAAAGAGGAGATTAAATGTTTAAGAGATACAAATGGCAAAATCTTAGAGGAAGAAAAAAAAATAGCAAATATGTTAAATGATTACTTTTCACAAGTTTTTACAAAGGAAGATACTGACAACATGCCCCACATGTCATCCAGTTCCTATCCAGTTTTAAATAACTTTAGCATAACTGAGGCAGAAGTGTTAAAGGGACTAGGAGCTCTTAAAATAAACAAATCCCCTGGGCCGGATGAGATCCTCCCAGTAGTACTCAAAGAAATGAAAGAAGTAATTTACAAACCGCTAACCAAGATCATGCAGCAGTCTCTTGACACAGGGGTGGTACCGACAGACTGGAAAATTGCAAACGTAATACCGATCCACAAAAAGGGAAACAAAACTGAACCAGGTAACTACAGACCAGTAAGCCTGACTTCTATTATATGCAAACTTATGGAAACTATAATAAGATCCAAAATGGAAAATTACCTATATGGTAACAGGGTACTGGGAGACAGTCAACATGGTTTTAGGAAAGGGAGATCGTGCCTAACTAACTTGCTTGATTTTTTTGAGGATGCAACATCGATAATGGATAATTGCAAAGCATATGACATGGTTTATTTAGATTTCCAGAAAGCTTTTGACAAAGTCCCGCACAAAAGATTAATTCTCAAACTGAACGCAGTTGGGATTCAAGGAAACACATGTACATGGATTAGGGAGTGGTTAACATGTAGAAAACAGAAAGTACTGATTAGAGGAAAAACCTCAGAATGGAGTGTGGTAACCAGCGGTGTACCACAGGGATCAGTATTAGGTCCTCTGCTATTCCTAATCTACATTAATGATTTAGATTCTGGTATAGTAAGCAAACTTGTTAAATTTGCAGACGACACAAAAGTAGGAGGAGTGGCAAACACTGTTGCAGCAGCAAAGGTCATTCAAAATGATCTAGACAAGATTCAGAACTGGGCAGACACATGGCAAATGACATTTAATAGAGAAAAGTGTAAGGTACTGCACGCAGGAAATAAAAATGTACATTATAAATATCATATGGGAGATATTGAAATTGGAGAAGGAATCTATGAAAAAGACCTAGGAGTTTTTGTTGACTCAGAAATGTCTTCATCTAGGCAATGTGGGGAAGCTATAAAAAAGGCTAACAAGATGCTCTGATACATTGTGAAAAGTGTTGAATTTAAATCAAGGGAAGTAATGTTAAAACTGTACAATGCACTTGTAAGACCTCATCTTGAATATTGTGTGCAGTTCTGGTCACCTCGCTATAAAATAGATATTGCTGCTCTAGAAAGAGTGCAAAGAAGAGCGGCCAGAATTATTCCGGGCTTAAAAGGCATGTCATATGCAGACAGGCTAAAAGAATTGAATCTGTTCAGTCTTGAACAAAGAAGACTACGTGGCGACCTAATTCAAGCATTCAAAATTCTAAAAGGTATTGACAGTGTCGACCCAAGGGACTTTTTCAGCCTGAAAAAAGAAACAAGGACCAGGGGTCACAAATGGAGTTTAGAAAAAGGGGCATTCAGAACAGAAAATAGGAGACACTTTTTTACACA
This sequence comes from Polyodon spathula, assembly GCF_017654505.1. Classification (NCBI taxonomy): domain Eukaryota; kingdom Metazoa; phylum Chordata; class Actinopteri; order Acipenseriformes; family Polyodontidae; genus Polyodon; species Polyodon spathula. The sequence continues at coordinate 919,900 of NC_054593.1, forward strand.
GAGAATTGTGAGGGTCTGGATTCAACTCCCCAGTAATGTTGTTGAAGCTGACACCCTGGGATCCTTCAAGAAGCTGCTTGATGAGATTTTGGGCTCAATTAGCTACTAACAACTAAACGAGCAAGATGGGCCGAATGGCCTCCTCTCGTTTGTAAACGTTCTTATGTTCTAATGAACTAGATTAGAACGTGCTTGGAATAAACACCTGGACTGGCTTGAATTTTGATGGCCAGAGTCGAGCACCACTGCTACAGACAAATAACAAAACAAGCTATGATAAAGATGTTTTTGGAGCCACTTCATACACGTTCAATTCCTGCAGTGCCATAATTAAAATGTAATTGTATTTTTGGACATTTAAGCATCATTGCATAGGAGTCCGATTTACGGTTTCAATTACATCCAATAGGCCGCTCCGCAATATTGTTGGGGTTCCGACGGGTTTCACCCGAGGGGCGTGGCCATCTAGCAGCTGGTTACAGATGAGTCCAGGAGTGGTGTCCAATTCTATTTCCAATTCTAATGTTTTTTTTTTTCCTCTTTTGTCTTCACAGTTAAGGCCACACACAAGTTCTTCAGAAGTAAAAGGCCAGATTACTTAATTATCTGATCTGTACTCATCGTTCCTAAGGAAAAAGAAAAGAAAACCACTGACTAAAAAAGAAATTTACATGTGAGACGCCCAACATTTCCATTGTATTTTTTTACATGAATAATTGTTCGACTTCTCCATGACAAGACCGGGCATGGGCCTCTGCCAGAACATGTTTTAAATAAAAACAAAACTACACACACATCTACTCTGTCATGAATACAATAAATAAATCAGAAAACACAAATACAAAATAACACAAGGGACACAGGGGCGGAGGGGGAGACCCTGCTCTAAAAATAAACAAACAAATAAATGTACAGGGCCCCTTGCACTGTTACACTGGCACATTGGGAATGCCATTTGTTCTGCTTGGTCTGGTCGTTCCATTGCATCAGATCTCCCTATGCTTATGCATTTCAATTCGGCAATGGAAACGCAGGATCTGAACATACCCTCCGGTGCAATAAACCAATGTATTTTTTTTAATAAAGACAACACTACATAAACATAACCCTCCCTGGCCAAATCAGAACTTTCTCTTGAAACCTGCAATTGTGTCAGTCGTGTGCTTGGGGAGGGGGGGGGGGGGGGATGAACTCTTGTTGCTGGAGCATGCCTGTTGAGTTGATAAGACACAGACTGAGGGAATGTAAACAAACAGGAATGTGAAAGGTGCCACCTTCAGTATTTCTGATGACTTCCATTTCCAACATGCTGTGTTCTGTAAAACGTGCAGCTTTAAGATATGTGTTTTGCATAAAGATATCTTTAGGTTTTTTTCACTTTGTTTTTAGGGTGGCATGTATGTTTCAACTCTTTGACTACTATGCAGCCAGTGGTGTGTGGGTTACCGTGGGTAACAGGATATACAGAAAACCCACCAAATAATGAAACGGTCTGTGTGGTTTCCTTTGCACCAAGATGTCTTGCCTCTGCAAGTTTTGTTCATGTTTAAAAATTAAGCTTACCAGTAGAATAAGCCCACCGATACTGTCCATGCCCATTAGTCCATTACAACAGTATTTATCTGTGTTCTCTTTCAATTCAAAAATAGCCATCAACTAATGGGTATCGCCTTCAGGTGATAGGATTATGCTGAGCTTAATATAAAAGCTGCCTTTAGGCCTCCGTAGCTCTGATGTCAGCGCCCCGCCCCTCGGGTGCTGAATGACTATGCAGAGCGTAGGAAGCTCAGCCTTTTTGCTTTCAGCTTCTGATCGGGATTGAGCGTAAACTATTCTTACAACACTCTTATTTAATAAAATTCAGTGTTTGTACCCTCTGTTGCCTTAATGGTGCACGGGAAGCTGGCGGCTGCCCTTTCCCCAGGTTTATCTCGCTGGAAAAAACTCTAGTTATGTTCGCTGAGTGTGGACCGCATTCACCGGGTTGATTTTCGGTTGATTTTTGCACCCGTTTGTAACTCTTGTACTGCCCCTTAAGCACTCAGCTGAGTTGCTGATTCGAGCGCTCTCGCTCTTTTCAGCTCGCTGTCTCTTTGAGTCGGTCTAACTAGTTATTATTTGAGAGTCTTTATTGTTATTTACGAGGTGTGTGTGTTGGCCCTGGGCCTGATGAAACACTACAGCAGCCGTCTTTATTAGACCCTAGCCTGCTCCAGACACCAGCTGCACACTGAGTTCTTACCCTGTGTGTTAGCTTAGATCTCCCGATCTGAATTTAGTCAGGTTTTCTGAGGGATTATTCCCCGTGTGTGTCTCACCACAGCAGTGACACACGCAAGTGCGCACCCGTGCCAAGCAGGATCTCAGCCCTCACGGACAAATTTTATGGAGGTGGTGATGGGATAACAGTCACTCATAAGGAGCATGTTGTCGGCCTCTGGCACCGCAGCTGCACCGGTTCCCCGGCCGCCCGTTCCAACTGCTGAGCCTGAGGCCATCTCAGACTATGAAGAGGACATCCTTTCACCAGGCTTCTGGAGACGAGGAGCTCATGGAGGAGGGACGTTCTTGCAACTCGTTGGACGAGCTGCAGCAGGAACCGGAGGCATCTCCAGGGTTGGCGTTCGAGGCAATAAGTAGCTGTCTCTTATTTTACTATTTATATTAAATGTGGGATTTTATTTCATTAAAACTATAGCAACAACCATCCCCTCTAAAGTACATCTGGTCTAGTTGAAGTTTCTTGTAACTTCTTTCCAGCTTTATAACAATGGCTAAGTTTAAGCAATTAAACTATATTAAAACAATAAAACAACCAGATGAATATAATAGATGATACATGCATTTTGTACTAAGAACAAGTGGAAGTGAACTACACTGTTACAGGTAGGGCATCGGCACCACACTAATTCTTCCTGTTTCTGTAGAAGTGAGTTTCCTTTTTACAGTTAGAGGATGTTGCAATTGCTTGCGACAGAGGTTACAGTAAGAGCTTGCAACCACACATTTAAACATAAGCAAATATAAAAATAAAACAGTACTAGTGAACTGAGAGCCCTTTTGGGAGTTGGATACACTACCGCCTAAGTGCCCGCGGTCCCACAGACCAAGGCAAGCCCGTTTTTAGGTACAGGCAGTGGGATATATTTGCGCCTAAGTCTCTGTGGTCCCCAATAACCCACATAAGCCTGTTTTGAGTTCCAGGGAGTTCATGGTGAATCAACATTTCTAAACAGAGAACATGTTCTTACCCAGAAATTGATTACACTTCCCTGTTCTGAGGTTTTGAAAAGGATCCTGGAATGTAATCAGTAAAGGAACAGCTAAGTTTTTATCCAAGCTTGTAATCAGTTAACAGTCATGCAGCATGCATTGCTGACATTAATAAATGGACTAGTTTTGAGTCATTATTCTGTTTAGTATGTGATGAAACACCCTGCACCCTTAGCCATTATTTTTGCTCACAGTCTGCTTGAATCAAGGCATTAGTCCCCTAGACTATAATCTTTTCCACCCCTGTTCTGATGGTGTTCAATCTTCCCTGTGAAAGATTTGCATCAGAAATAAAAGCCTGGTTTTATGAAATATCATACATTCAAATAACTGATCCAAGGATTACATTTTATCTATGGCTCCAGCGTACTCTGCAGACCAGTGGTACTCAACTCTGGCCCTTGAGATCTATTCCAGTCCTGGTCTTTATTCCAACCAGGTCCTAAATGAGTTAATTACCTCTTAGCAGCTTCAATTAACTAGATTAGAATCTGCTTGGAATAAACACCTGGACTGGCTTGGATCTTGAGGGCCAGAGTTGAGTACCACCGCTACAGACAAATAACAAAACAAGCTATGATAAATATGTCTGGATTTGCCCCCTCTGAGAAGAAACGAGCCAGGCAGCTGGTGGAAGCTCTGCTGCTGACTGAGCACGGCCGGAGAAGAACGAGTGAAATAAATAAATCATTTATTAATGAAAAAAGATAGAAAATATTATTTTTGCAGCGGGGGAAAAACTTGGGCAGACCCCGATTATTGTTTAGGGTAGTGAGGGAACGCATGAGCCTAGGACGGAGACCCGGGCCGTACGAGCAGCGGCGGTCGGGGTGAACACTGTAGAGTGCAGCACCTTTGTTTTGTAGTTTTATTACCGTGTTTTATTTTCCCTTTTTCTTTCGACTTTTGTACCTGGACTGGTATAACCGTGGTCTTGTTTACCGTTGCCGGTACTCAAGCCACAGACAACAGCGCCCTCTGCGGTCTGAAATAAATCTGTGCGCCTGAGTGGCGTTACAACTAAAAGTTCTGTCTCCTTGTCAGTGAATTGCCCAGCACCCTTCCACAGCATATTTCAGTGGGTGGTTGTTGTGTACATGTCAGTAGACGCTAACTTACTGTGTTTAGTACTACCTCTTAAAACGAAAAAAAAAATGACAGAGGGACAGATGATGCAGTTAGTTTGTATCTAGAGCAAGTACAGTTTATCAACCATATATCCCATACAGATATGCTTTAAAATCATACATAGAGTAAGCAAAACAGACAAACTTAAGAAATAGGAGTTGTAACTGCATAAGACTTGAAGAAGATATAAGTTGTAGTTAAACTGAAGACTGTTCGTATGCTGTTGTATTGTTGCTGAACATATTGCTGTACAACAATGGACAGATTATCCACCAGTTTGACTGCCATGGATGTAAGTATATAAAACGTATTGTTTCTGAGGTGTGAAAAGTCTGTATGCCTGGAATTATTCTATATGAAAGAGAAGTTGAACTAACATGTGAAGCACAGTAACTGGATGACGTGTCGTAATGTATAAGCTACCTACTACAAACTCTGAAGTGGTACATTTGTTTATTAAGAAGCCACCACACATTCCATATTTTATTCATTTGTCCTGGTGATGTATTTCAAGCTTGTAAAACATCTTCATGTGTTACAAGTACGGCTTGCACCAAAATCTCCAATTCCATTTTGGTACATTTCAGTTTTCACTTCGGAGCATCCTCATCACCATGGCTAGAACCAGGCTGAGGTCTTTGTGTGCCATTCATTTTTTTTTGCAGATTGCGGAATCGCCTGCTTTATCTAATTAATGTTATAAAATAGGTCGTTTTTTTGATGGTGAGTGCGGCCGTACTGAACATGCACATTACGTGACTTTTTGCAGTTGGTTTTTCCCCTTTATAAATTTGGGCCTGATAATCTAGTATAATTCAACAAGCACCAAGGCTTGCAATGGAGTAAACGATCTGCTCCATCTCAAACTGAGAATCTAGTATAAACACCACTACATAATGGTTCACTGATTCCATAAGGAACACATTATATGTCAAGGTCATTCATACAGTCATCTGCCACCTTCAGTAGAGCTAGATTTAATGAGATTTTTCAGCAGATTGCAGGGCAGGAACAGCTTGTAATAGATTGCAGGGGGCAGGTAATGCTGTGTAATTACATTGTAATAACTGGGCAACAGCACAGGTAACCTCCATTACACGCTTATTGCACCAGTGGCTACCAGGTAAAAGCAGAACACATTTACAGGTACCTGGTTATTACCATGTTTCCCATTGCATCATCAATTCCCTCAAAATGTGTTGCTACTGAAAACTAAATCAGTAATCAGCACAATGTCTGATGGGGTATAAAACACATGACTTGTAATGTTCCAACAGTGATTATGACTTTAAAAAGACATATTTAATGTAGAATCTGATTAACACATTCCTTTGGAAATAATCAGTTGCTGTCGTAACAGACATAGTATATTGTACACCCAGCTGTGCTGCCATTAACAGCAATTACACAGTGAAGATACATGCAAAAATGCCAGGGTAACTGTTACAAACATGTATTTAATATAATAATATAACATGCGTCTGGTTTTAGTAACATTAGGCTAATGCAAAATGTATAGAAATACACCAGCTAATGCATACATTTTTTTTTTTGTTGTTATTTTTTGAGAGTTGGGGTGAAAAAGGTTGTTGATCTCTTAATGTTTACATTGAAAAAGATATACGTTTTATAAAGTATATTTCTTTCTACCCCGTTCTCAATTGAGATAAAACCATAATTATATTTAACATTCACTCCACTGCCTAGCTGCTGCTTCTTCTTCTTCTTCTTCTTCTTCTTCTTCTTCTTCTTCTTCTTCTTCTTCTTCTTCTGCTTCTATCTGAACCCAACACCTTTCCTGACAAGATTATAAAGTTTCCATCAGACTTGGCTTGCAGGAACCTAGCCCTCACCATGGAGGGCTTTCTGCAACCCATCTGTTTGCCCCTGCCTGGCTTCAGTGTCCTCCTTTCAATACCAGCAGGGCAGATCATAGCCTCATGGCCAGTGAATCAGCAAGAACACAGCAGTCCTCAAGGTCCTCCCCATCTCCTCATGGCCAGCAAATCAGCAAGAACACAGCAGTCCTCAAGGTCCTCCCCATCTCCTCATGGCCAGCAAATCAGCAAGAACACAGCAGTCCTCAAGGTCCTCCCCATCTCCTCATGGCCTTTGATCAGTCCTATGGCCAGTCCACGCCAGGCGTTCCCCCTGTCCAAAACTAGTGACAGGTTTTGATCACAAGACAGCCCTAAACAAATATTATTTGAATTTGTATCCTGACCAATAGCACAGTTATCCCAAATCCACTGGTTGGATCTGTCAATAGGTGTAGGGCCACCACGGCAGTCAGGACAGCACTGATTCAAGTGGCTTAGACTGCATGGCCGGTTAAGCTGAGGGAACACAAAGCCACTTTTTCAGGAACAGTGGCTTGAAACCTGGTTCCCAGGAGACCTAGTTTGAGGCAACTTTGCTGTATCAAACCCCAAGTCTCCCCTGGTGTGCCATGCAGTGGCCTGAAACCTAGTCTCCTGAAACCAAGTTCCAAGCCACAAAGTGGCTTTGTGTTCCCTCAGCTTTACAGTTCGTAGAAGGATTGACCATTCACAATCATCACCTAGAATTCCTTGTTGGGGGGTGGGAATCTCTAGGAAAACATGTCATCCAGAACGTATTAATATTGGAAACACTTTTAGTGTGAAACATCACAGAAATCATCCCTTTCGTAGCCTCCTGCTAACAGTCGTACCATGGTTACCCATGGGTATGTTACAATGCTTTGAAATCCAGTTCGTGCATTACTGACTTTTATTTAGTTTTCTGCCACAAAACAAACGATTGCTATGGTATGCAATCTTTCGAGCTGTAAGTAAAGAACATAAGAACATAAGAAAGTTTACAAACGAGAGGAGGCCATTCGGCCCATCTTGCTCGTTTGGTTGTTAGTAGCTTATTGATCCCAAAATCTCATCAAGCAGCTTCTTGAAGGATCCCAGGGTGTCAGCTTCAACAACATTACTGGGGAGTTGATTCCAGACCCTC